>NW_028324305.1:6845813-7145813 GCF_058129835.1 Hydra viridissima
TTTAATGGTAAAACTTTTGTTTTTTTATTAACTTCCTATAACTTATGATTCCTTATCGCAGTTACACATTTTCTTAACGTTTTCACCTCAAATGAATTTACATTTTTAATCATGTTTCTTTTATTAAATATAATGACATTAAAAATTGTTTTAAGCACGATATAACTATATAGTTAAATGATAATAATATCTTTCTCTATACGAATAAAATATAGAAAATGCATTTAAAAAAAGTGGCATTTGCCCTTTAAATAAAAATGCCATTCCTCCAGAAGCAATAGCTCCATCTCAATTGACAAACAGAGAGATTCAAAGTACAGAAATTCAACCACACAGTAATGCTGCTATACAAACATTGTTAACTATTCCATCTGTAGAGCCAACCACACCTAACCCTAATAGGCCAAAAAGGGATTCAAGTGCAAAGTGTCTGACTCCTCCTGATCAACCTATTCCATTAACTTCAAAGGATTCTATTCCTGTATGTTCTAAAAAAAGTAAAAAAAATAAAAATGCTTCAAAAGATGATGATTGGGAGTGCGGTGTTTGTAAAAAAAGTTACAACAGTGATGTAAAAAAAAAAATGGAAAAAAATGGGTGCAGTGTTCCTATTGTTTAGTACCTTATCATGAGAGTTGTCAAACATATGAGGACATTGGTGAAGTATTTATGTGTGATACATGTTGTCAACAAGAATGTGATTTAGAAAAATAAGTTAATCAGATATAAGTATGGTTAATATTATAGTTATTATATTAAGAGTTTTTTGTAGGTCTGTTATTTTATTTTCTAAGCTACCTATGTTAAAAGTATATTTTTTTTATATATAAATATAAAGTAATGAAAGTATTATTATAATTTTGTTAACTTATAAGCCTGACTATATTTATATTTTATGAACTTAAAGTCTGATTGAATAGTTATGAATTCAAAACAAGTGTTGATATTTTTTGTTATATTATACCAGATGTTATACTTAATTAATAAAGAAAAATTTAAATATTATTGTGTATTCACGAAATTACCTAACCACTATCACGAAATTAAATATCACATCACAAAATTACCTAACTTTTCTCAATGACTTTTGAGCTTTTATAAAAACTTATCAAAGGACTTAAAATCCCAAAACTGCATAGATTCTAGTAACTTTACTCTATGTACATCAAACAATTAAAGTAATTAAGTAAAATTACTGAAATTGACTTTGTAATTACACATCTAGTTAATTTATCACGAACATACCTTCCTTTACCCTATACGTCAAAAGAAATGGAAACGTATTTAAAATGGGAACTCACAGAGGTAACGGACTGTTTTTAACGCCGTGGGTGAAAAGAAGCTAAGTCAGAAATGGATTTTATGTAAAAAGCGGAAAAGGATACGAATCTATCGGCTCCGGATTACTTCTCGGACCAAACTCCCCATTCTCAAGCGTTCCCTTTTTAAATTTAATTTTGTGAAAATTTTTGACTTAAAGAAATTCTTGGCACATTAAAAATGAATTCCATTGAAACTCGCAAAATTAAAATCTTACGAAATGAAAACGGAAAAATTCGAAGGTTTAAAATACTGTCTCAAGATCCCATTCAAATTTTAAAAAATAAAGGAATCAAATGGCGGGAGATAGAAATATGCAAATCAATCATCGAAACAAAAAAAGAACAAGACGAAAGAAAAAAAGAACAAGAAAAATTTCGTGCAATATTTAAACACCTTTACAAAAATTAAAATTTTTCATTACGCGTTTCACGTCATGAAAAAAATAATTTTGTCCCAGAACTCTCATTTCCTAGTAGTTATATATATATATATATATATATATATATATATATATATATATATATATATATATATATATATATATATATATATATATATATATATATATATATATTAGGGGTGTCCAAAAAAAAATTTTTTTGAATTAAATGTTGCAAAGTTTTAAATCTTGTTTATTTGATTGAAAAAAAAACTTCTGTGAAAAATCTTAGGTGCTTTGGATAATATTTAGAGGTTGCTCAAGGAAAGTAAAAATTTACTGTGTTAAAAGCATTCGCCGCAACAACAATTTTAAAAAACTTGAGTTATAAGTATGATATACAATTAATCACTTTCAAAAAATTCCTTAAATAATGCAAATAGTATTCAAGTGTTGCACTATTTACAAGATCAAAAGTTTAGTCTGTTGCAATAGTGCCATATGTCATCAAGATGCTTTTGCGGCAATCTGGAATGCGTTTTCTGTTGTCCTCATCAACTTGTATTAGTTTCTGCATTTCAGATTCAGTTTTTGTGATGGACTGATTAAATGTGCTCGTAAGAGCAACAGAACGCTCAGCAGTGTCATTGATAACTTTCACAGATTTAGCAATTGCTTTAGTATAACGAAATTCAGCAATTTCCTCCGAGGTCTTTAGATCGGTTCCAGATAAAATGGTTACATCGAGACCAAGTGACTGCAAAGCAGCAGTTGATGATGATGTAATAAGCTCATGAAGTTGCTTCTTTTCCAACATGTTTAATTCTGCTGCTGGACACTTTATACCCCTGACACTCCAATCAGCTCCACTTTGAATCATAGCTTCAACAATCAACTTTTTTTCTGTGTCAAAAACCCTGTCAGAAAATAATGAAAGTGGAATCATTTCTGACCCAAGGTAACAAGTGTGATTTTGAAGCTACTTCATAGCAGCATTTGAAATGAACTTGTTGATCTCAGAATATTGTTTAATTCTTGTGAAGAGTATCAGGTTATTTGCTGGAGCATCACTTACAATCCATGCTGGTACATAGATATGAGCAACAACGATACAAAATTCGCATAAGTTGTTCTGTTCTTTCATAGTCAGCTTGAATTCATTTTTTAAGAGGTATATCTTCATACAATAAATGACTTTAGCCATCCATCTAGCCATGTGATAAGCTTCGGGATGCGAAAGCGATACTTCTTGGTGGCATAGTCTGATAACGGAAAACCCAAAATTAAAAGGCACAGCTCGATCATCTCTTTGTAGTCTTCCCTTGGTAAGTACGAAGAGTCATCTGATAAGAAAGGCTGCAGAAAGCGGCCAGCCTCTAATCTAAGTTGCTGAAGCTGTGGTTCAGCAAGACGGGCGTCATCTATAGGAGCATAATTGGCTTGATTTATGCTTGGCCAACACTTATGAAATTGTTCAAATAGAGCTATGTTGGGCCCACTGCTGGGTCCAAGCAAAACTGAGTATATTTCCCCAATAATTACTTCATGCATATGGTGACGGCAAGCAAAGTAGAGAAGATTTTTCTCCATCAACTTCTCTAGCAAGATGCACGCACCATTTTTGGAACCCGTGTTTGACGCTGTTGCGTCAAAACACATACCGACAATATAATTTGCAACATTCCATATGGTCAGTAACTGGAAGGTTGCTTTTGCTTGTGCCAGTTCAGTGCCAGATGATATCTTTACAATACCCAGTATTTTCTCCACATTACAACCAATCACATCAATAGCAATTCTATCAACATTGGACTTTGGATTTTCATAGTTGGTGCTGTCTCTCATCATCTTACCATCCCAGTGGACGATTATATGTTGTTTTTCACTTGACATAAATTTCTGCCGAATATGATTTTCAGTTGATGAATGGTGCATGATGCGTTTGCGGTGGACTGTTGATCTTGATATTGGTGTACTTTGGAGGTCCTCTCCACCTGCTCTAGCAATTGCAGCTGCCAATATAGTAAATTTTTGGTCAGATAAATTGATTCGATCAAGTGTGGATGATACATCTGGAGAAGACAAAATTTCATTGAGAATATGTGGCTTTTTATTTTTAGGACTTAGTTCACAGTCAGTTGATTGGGTTACTAGTTTTTTGTGATAAACCGGAATTTCTATTTCATAATCATCATTGTCATCATGAATGTCACTGACTTTTGTTGCTTTGCTATTACTATCACAATCAAGACTAAAGTGGCTGCAGCTAGGGTTAAGGACAGCATTTGCTTTTTGTCTTCTCTCTCCCTCATTCTGCTTTCTTTTTGTTTCTGCTTGTTGACGCTCTGCTGTTCGCTTTTCTTGTTGAGATAATTTTACATCTCCTCCATCCATCTTCATCATACGAGCATTCTTTTGGTCATCCAGAAATATTTTATCTTCATCAATTTTAATTAGCTTGTTTGCATCCTTGTGCGAAATGCCAAACAGTAAATCTAATTTGATACTAAAATCTTTCTCTCTAGCAATCTGTAACTTACTAGCTCTTCATTTATTCTTTTTAATTAATTTATATTCATCAACACATGCTTTCACTTTTGATACAATATGAGGCTGGTAAGTCTTTGGAAATCTGGCTTTTTTCCAGAAGTGAGCTAAACCATTACATGTTGCTTTTGCACAGGCTAGAACTGTTTGTTTCAATGCTTTGTGATAGTGGAAAAACGTCCTTAACACATCAACCATCGTTGGAAGGACATTGTTTGGTAGGTTCTTCTCAGGTTGACCAATCAACCATATTGCAGTTCGATTACGTGTCAAAGGAAAATTTGAAGAACTTATCTTTTCACTCATTTTCAGCAACAAGCTAAAATGAAATGATACCAAATTAAACTCAACTTGAGAAATTAAATATTAATTTGCAAACATGATTTAAAATATGTGATCAATATTTTAATATGAATGTGATTAAATCATAAGTATTACAAAACTACAAACACTAAAGTAAGTTAAGTCAACTAATAATATTTAGCACTAAAAAACAAGATATTGGTATAACAGCTATAATTATTATTTTATAGGATTAAAATAAATAAGAACCTCAAAATCTTTAAATATTTCAGTTATTCAGCAAAAAATTACAATTAATGAAAATGTTTTATAATCAAAAACATCAGATGGCATAATGGCTGCTTGTCACATGAACAAAGAAGTTAGCTCATAAAAGACAATGGTACATCAAATTTGTTTAACATTTTATCTAAATTGAACATGGGATAAAATTAGGAAAATATTTAAGGCGTAATGCTATTATTGTAAAACTAAATGGCCATTGAGCAACCTCTAAACATTAATTTATTTTAATTATCTTTTGCACAGTAAATTTTATTGGCACAAAATAACGTTTATAAACGTTTTAGTTAGTTATGTAAACAAACGAATCCTTAGTAAAGGATTAGTTACTGTTTTGAAATTAATATTAACCTACCACGGTCATTTGTAAACTTCTTTTATGTAAGGACTTCGAAATATAATAAAGGTAGCTAGGAGTAATCCTTATAAGAAATCTGGTTAATTATACCAAAAAAAAGCTGGAGTGTTTAGGTTAAGTAGATGTGCAGTAGCACCTTGAGAAAAGACTAAAAAGTCTGATTAATAATCATAAAACAACATTCTTATCAGGGAAGGGAAAACTTACAGAAAAGAATGTTAATTCAATTATAGATCACTACGGAACAACAAAAATCTACAGTATGAAAAAGTAATTTATGGCATTGCATGTTGATGATAAATACTGCCAGCTTTCTTGCCCAACAGGTGATAGAAATTTGTGCAAGTACAAGAAATATGAACTAAATGTGCTATTTAATCTGAATATAAGTCTTCCAAAAAGAGAGATTTATATTCGGATCAGTACTTCGCCCTGTCTAAGTTGAATTGTCTTCTGACGAGTTTTTGAAAAAGAGTTTGCACAATTAAACTCAAAATTCAAATGGAGCGCTAAATCATTTTAAACAAATGCCCAAAATATATAAAGGTTGTTAGAATGACTTTATAAGTTTGTGTTTTATTTTTTTAAGCTATACTTGAGTTTAAGAAAAGATTTTTCTGAGTTAACACAGTCTTTAACTAATATGGAATTTCATAAGGCCAACCTTACGATAAAATTTCTATATATAAAAATCTATTTTCCAGGAGCTTTTAATTACAGCTTTCTTTTCTTTTTTTCTTTTTTTTTTTTTTTTTTTTTTTGAATAGTTTTTAGAAAAGTATATATAGGAAATAGGTATATATAATAAGTGTATGTAGGAAAGATCATGAAAGAGAGATTTTTCTTAAAATTCAAAAACCAAGGAAGTTTTCAAATGTTGAAGCGATTTCTACTTTTGAAAAAAAATTTCTACTCTTGTATGCAAAAAACGTTAAAGAGTTGGTTCATTACAATCAACAAAAATGACTTGTTGAAAATGGTACAAATTATAAATGTTTTATGATGCGTAAAGCTAGAATCAATCTGCTAACTTGATTCCAATTTGTGTGCTTCTGATTTAGCATCGAATATTCAATTCCAGCAAATGACCCGTTTTAAATCTGAACGGAGTTAAATCACGACCATTGCATTAAAATCTAAATATATTATTTTTCATTTTTACACAGTAACAATCTTTTAATGTTAATTACTATAATTTTTGGATGATTATATGTTTATTTAATGGAAATTATTAAAAATTTATTAAAACTAGCTTAACTTTTAGGTATTATAAGCACGTCGTAGAGTTTTTGAGGCTGAAGTATGTGACAGTGAGATGGAATTTTCAGCGTTATTTTTAATGAATATAATAAAATGAAAAGTGAACCGAATAAATTTGTTTGATGTTAAAAGATTGATGAAAATCCAAAAATCTAATCCAAGCATCCGAATTGAGGAATCATCAGATAGAAATTCTAAAATTGTTATAATTGCTGTATTCTTATTCGGCACCGTCAGATTTTAAAGAACAGTTTTTGTGAAAATAAACCAATTTTTTTAGTAATTATAGTTTTAAAGAATTAAATGAGTAAATATTTAATATATATAGTGATGCAAGCTAGCGTTTCATTACTCCCAGGATACCCAAAATTACGTTGTCATTACAGATACTGTCCGATACTAATCACTATTTTAATTGCCATGACTATGATCACTTCATAAATGATATGGCTAGAATTAATGCTGTAACAGTAAAAGCCATGATTTCCATTGTACCAAAGATTGATTTCTATTCTAATGATCAAAATGCTATAACACCAAATATTTAATTTTTACAGTCTTAGTTTGCTGTACTGTGAAATTACAATTAGATAATATACGAATGGAAATTTAAACTGTTTTAATGAAATCTCAGAAATAATGTATGAGCTGTAAAATTTATTTTTTTGTTTGTATGAATCATGAAACCATTAAAGTTACTGTTAATGATATTTTGACAATCCTTCTATAATAAGGAGCATATTTCGCTAGTCTCTTTTTTCAAGTCTTGTGTTTGACTAGACTAAGTTAACACAATAGCATTTTATTAACTCAGTCATCAAACTATATGTGTATAATCAAAGTTTACTTGCAACTAAGCTAATAAAACAGTTAAACTGAGCAGCTAAAAAATCAATCAAATTATTAAGAATAATTATATTTGATTACTAACTTACAATTGAACTTTAGTTTACAATTAAATATAGCTAATTCACAATCGAGTATTTAAAGTTGGCTAAAGTGTTTTGTATGCTTTTTCTTAGTATTATACTAAAAATATGGAGGAGCTTCAACAGCTTGAGTTTTTGTCTTTGGTATCCAAAGTTTGCACTGAGCTAGAGAATCATTTAGGAATGAATGACAAAACCCTTGGTATTTTACATGTTTAAATCTGTAGATAGTCTAATAAAGTAATAAGTAATATGTATACAATCTAATAATGTAGTAACTGATTTGTATTTAATTTAATAAAATAGGTAATTGTAATCTAATTCTGATTAAATAATATTTATGTATTTGATTTTGTAATTTTAAGCAGAACGTAATTATTAGTTTTAAAGCTAAAAGTTTTAAAATAAAATGTAGCAAAAATGTTTATGTTAATATTCTATATAAGTTAAACTTTTATTTTTAAGCTGAATTTATCATTATGCTAGCGGGTAAAAGCAAGACAGTTGAAAGCTTCAAAAGTCGATTGGATAAAAATGGTGCAGAATTTCCTGTAAGTGATATATATTGCTCATATATGAATACAGGATGTAAGCTATGCTATAAGATATAGTTGCTAATTTAACTGTGTTTTTGCAATAGTACTAAAAGTTGTCAGAGTAACTATGTTTTAATTAGCATTGTTAGATAAGCTGAGTAGGCAAAGAAAAAATGGAAATACTAATATTCAGTAAAGTAAAAATCCTGGTTTACAATCTGGAATATTCATAATAGTTTTTTTTGTTTTTTTTTTGACAAACAATAGATTATTTATATAATAGAAAAAGCATAGTATGTATAAATACATGTTAAGGCTGAATGAGTAGCCTTCTCCAAGCATTATCAAATAAATTAAAATTAGTTGTTTTTTTTTTTTAATTTTTGTTAAAAATATTAGAAATAGTTGTGATAAACCAGTTTTTTGAATTACCTAGGCATTTGTATTGACTAAGCATAAACAAATGAAAGAAAAAGTATTACATTAGCCAGGAAATAATTTCTGTCAGTCAATGTCAATTATAACTTTTGTAATTGACATTGACTGACAGAAAAAAAAATATTTTGACCAAAAAAAAATTTTTTGGTTAAAATATTTTGGTTGGGCAAAAAAAGAATCCAAAAAAAATCATGGCAGTTGCAACAGAAAAAAAAAGGTTTATTGTGAAAATGTATCAGCTGTAAAGGTTTTATTTTGAAATATTTTTCAGATGAATGCCCACTAAATTTGTGTAAAATTGTTTAGAAATTACATACAAAAGAGATTCTCTTTCAGATATTTATGTGCTAAATTTTTATAAAGATTACTACTTCATTTCAAATGTAAAAACAACTAGGTGGGTTTGTTAAAAAAAAACAATTCAATAGTGTTTAGACAATTTTCACAAAAAATCTGTAATTGGTTAAACCGTTCTGAACTTAGGAAAAAAGTAACAAAACAAGTTTTCTTTATTCTTATGAAACTTTTTCAACAGAAAATTTATATAGTGATATCTTAAATTTGTTACATCAATAACATAATGCAATTTTGAATGAAATTCAAATTTCCACCACTCTATAAGTTTTTTTGCTCCAATTTTAAATATGATTTGTTGGCTTTTAATTGCAGAAACTTTCTTTTGTAAACCAATTTTGAGTTGTTAACGATGAGTAACATTAAGTAAAAAGTTAAAAATACTTTTGAATTTGCATTCAAAGAGTTTCAGATTTTAGAGGATTAGATTTTAAATTTAAATTAATTGAAATCTAAGAAATCAATCAGAGTTAAAAGCAGTGGTGATTTTGACAAATATTATTATTAGGTGTAGATAGGCAAATTTGAAAAGGGTTTTTACTGACAAATTAAAACCAAAGAAAAGTTTGGTATACTTTGAAAAAAATTATTAAAGCTGTAAAGAAGTTTGTAAATCTGATGAATAAATAAAATTAAATACCTCGTATAAATGTTAATAATTTTACATTATTATCAAAAATGTGTTTTGCTTAAGATATCATAATCATTTTTTTTAACATACACTACCGTGCAAAAGTCTCCGCTCATGTGTAATATTTGCAAAGAACAGTAAATGCAATACATTTTAGGATGATTTTAAATATATAAAAAGAATAAAATGTTAATATAAAAAGTTGATGAGGCTAAATCATAATTTTGCATACTTTTTCCTTTTCTTTTTGTTTCAAATAATTTTGTTTACCTTTGTTTTGTTGAGTTCTGCTGCTAAAAACATGGCAGAAATTTTTCTATATGAATAACCTTTTTCATGTAAAATACATATAAAGTTCTTCAGTATACTTTATTAAATTTAAAACTGCACAAAAGTTTTAACCAAAATATTTTTTGTAAGCTTAGGTTTGACAGTAGCATGATACTTTCCGGCATGGTAAGGATGTTTTCAGTAATTTTAATTGGTTGCTTTTAATAGACTTATGTTTATATTTATAATTGAAAATGGCATTAGTGTGCGCATTTAATGTCTTGAATTTAATAAAGAATTTGAGAAATGGTGAAAGTAAAGAAAGAATATTGTGAAGAACTTCGTGGCAAAATATGTATTTTACGTGAAGAAGGTTATTCATATAGAAAAATTGCTTCCAGATTAAAAATATCCGAATCAGGTGTGAGATATGCTCTACAACGATTGCATGATATTGGTTCCAACAGTGACAGATCACGTTCTGGAAGACCAAGAGTTACATCACGGCAAGAAGATACGTTTATTGTTGTGTCCAGCAAAAGAAATAGAAAAATTCCAGCCACAATTTTAACAGCAGAACTCAACAAAACAAGGGTAAAGCCAGTATCAACTGATACTGTAAAAAGAAGACTAAGATCAGTCAACTTAATTGGACGCATTGCTGCACGTAAACCTTTGTTGAGGGCAGTAAATAAGAAGAAAAGATTGGAATGGGCAAAAATGCATAAAAATTGGGGATTAGAAGATTGGAAGAAAGTTCTATGGACAGACGAGAGTAGGTTTGAACTTTTTGGTACCCGACGTCGCGTGCATGTTAGGCGTTTACCTAATGAAAGAGTGCTTCCTCAATGTATACAAAGTACTGTAAAACATGGAGGTGGTAATATTATGCTTTGGGGATGTTTTGGCAATGGGTTAACTGGAGATTTAGTTAAAATCACATCTACCATGGATAAACACATGTACCATAATATTTTGGTTAAGCACGCGATTCCATCTGGTATTCGTATAATTGGGAAAGGATTCATCATGCAGCAGGACAACGATCCAAAACATGCATCTGGATTATGCAAAAATTATTTGAAACTAAAAGAAAGGGGAAAAGTTTGCAAAATTATGACTTGGCCTCCTCAATCACCAGATCTATCACCCATCGAAAAGTTGTGGGATGAACTGGATTGGAAGATCAGAGAAGCAGGTGAAACATCTTTTATTAATCAGCAAATGCTATGGGAACGTTTGCAAAAAGCTTGGAATGAGATAACAGCGGAAACCATGAATAAATTATTAGCCCGAATGCCAAGATTATGCGCTGCTGTTATACGCTCCAAGGGGTCTCATATTGATGAAAATAAAATTTAACATTTACAACTTAGTATATTAACATTTTCTTGATTTTATATATTTAAAATCATCCTAAAATGTATTGTATTTACTGTCTAATTCATTGTTTAATAAACAATTAAAAATAAACGCAATTTTCTTGCAAACTTTTGTTACTTTATTGAAATATTACAAATGAGCGGAGACTTTTGCACAGTAGTGTATATTTAAAAGATGCTAAAATTTAACATAAACTTTTACTCATTTGAAAATACACTGGAAACTGTTTTGTTTTAATATGCCATCTAAAAGCTTATCAATATTAGATATATGACTTTAAATTGTCACACTTCAGTTATAACACCTGTTGTCCCACCCTCTTTTTATGATTATTCAAATTATATATAAGAATATGCCTCAATTGGTAGTAAAAGACATTAAATGGTATTATGGTATTAATGACCTAAATTGGTATTAAATGTTTTTTTGGATTAGTAACTAATTTTTTTTTTAGGATTCATTGATAACTAATTTGTATCGTTTAATAAAAGCTCTACAGCCTACCAGCTCATCAAAAAAAAAAGGTATGTGTTGAGTTGTAAATCATTTGTTTAAATCTAAGGGTTTTCAGTTTTTTTGTTCTTGCTGTTCTTGTATTTAACAAATATCTTGCAAATGTTTAAATAAACAATATCAGAACTGAAATTTTAATCTTAAAAAATTTCTCATTTTGTATTAGTTGCTTAACTGTTTAAATCTACTGAAAATCTTTATTTCAGTCAATTTAATGTTTCTACTTGTTATAATTATTTATTAAACAGTTCAATACTTTAAATGGATTAAATTTTCATTTTTGTAAAAGTCAAAAGAAGTTAGGTTCCATAATGAAATAGGTTAAAAGTGTGGTTTTCTTTTCAAGATAATGGTTTTTTTTGTAAAAGTTGTTGCACCCCGATTAAACGTACAAATTATAATTTATTTGAATATCCTTGGAGCATACAAGCAAGTCCAATTAAACTAAAAAAAATTCTACTAACCTAAGCAGAGGTATTTTTTTGGAACTGTTCCTATAAAGTAAGCCACCTAATACAATTATTCCAAAGCTTAAAAAATTTTTAACAAAATTCTTAAGAATTCGAACAAAACTTATCAAACTTTCAAGAATGATAGTTTTTACCCTAATATAATCATTGATTGAATATGAAGTTTTTAATATATATCTTAATGTACGCCTAAAATGTTAAAAAATTCTAAGTCTTGAAAAACTTGGATGTTAATATAAAGGAAACTAAACTTGAATTTGATGCCTCAAAAAATATTTTACTCATAAAACAGTTAGAATGAAAATCTGTAGATGAAGCAATAGGAAACCAGAAAATAGTTGTGGACTCTGATCATCTAATTAAAAGATGGCAGAACTTTAGTTCAATTGAAGTTTTGAAAAGTAAGGTGTGAAGATTTATTTAGGAAGTAAGATATGAAGATTTATTTGGGAAGTAAGGTATGAAGATTATTTGAGCCAAGGAACTTAAAATCAACTCTGTGTGTTAACAAAGTTTATCAAGCTACCCTGTGAATTTAAATTTCCATTTTATTGTATTTTTTATTTTTATATATTGTTTTACCTGGAGAGAAAGAATTGATTTTAGTTTCCTTGTTCTCACTTTTAAAGCTCTCACTTTTTTGTTCATAAACTTTTGCAGCTGAAAAGACGGAAATCTGTGGTGCCAGGTCAGTTGAGGAGGATAGAATGATAGAAATTCCCGGCTTTGCTACAGCAATCTTTTGAAGTCGTCTTTACACATGTAGTGTGGGTTATCATTAAAGAAATAGATTGCCTTGAATTTCAGGCATTTTTTGGCAATCAGAGCAGGAAATATTTATCAAGCTGTTCCCAGTAGATCATGCTGCACACATCTCTCCAAATGTAAAGCGTAACTTTTTACTGCATATGCACATATCTTGGGTTTGATCCAGTACAGCAATCATGTGCAAAGTTTTTCATATGATAGCGTTATTTGTAGAGCCAATTTTCAATCTGTATGGTGTATATAATTCATGAGCTAGATTCTTATATAATATAGTTTTCTAAAACTTTTTCTAAAGTTCTCTTGAGTTAAAGAAAACTTTTTAGCCGATTTAATCAGACTGTACAATTAACAAATTAGACTGATTCGCTTTGTATATTCAATATTTGACTGCACAATCAATCAACTAGACTGTGATTTCTAAATAATCTAAATAATAGGTACCAAAGTATCTAATTAAAATGTTATATTTAGGAATATTAGCAAATGATTTTGAATTTTTTTAATACAAAATAAATTTAGTAATTTTTAGACTATTATTTTGCAACATAATGGGAGTTAAATTTACCTTTCGATGATTCTTAATATTAAAGAATAAAAATTTTATTTGTTACTTTTATTGTCTTAGCAAAGAACAAAGTTGTTGATACTCAAGTGGATTCTAAGTTAGCTTTACGCAAGAAAAAGTTCCCTGGGCTATGCATACCTGATGAACCAGTGGGAAAGGTGAGAATAATTTAACAGCTTTTTATTTGATGAAATTTTTAATTTATTTAAGTGTTCTAAAAAATCTTTTTTTTTTTTTTATTGTTGTTGTTGTTATAAATATGTTAGCAGAGTGGTTCATTGTTAATACACTTTTATTTTTTTATTTTATTTAAGTGGGAATTAGAAGATGAAAAAGTTGCAGCATCAGCTTTAGATGAAGTCTGTAGTATTTCAAACCTTTCATAAATAATCTTTATCATAAACTAGGAGATTATTAATCATATAGATCTTTATAATAATTTTATAAAGTTCAATTACTTTTAAGATTTATCATTCTCAGTATTTAATTATGTTTAGTTCTATTCTTATTTGTCATTGACTGATGACCAACTTTTATTTGCCTAGATTTTACTTGTATATTTTACTTTGTTCAGCTAGAAGCATTAATTGTGAAAGCTCGTGAATCCTCTCCAAAAACAGAGTAAGTTGGCTTTTTTCTGCTGAAATTACAGAATAATTTCCTCTAAAACAATGATAACAATGATAGTTTGTTATAAGAATTTTGTTTTAAAAGTCTTTTTTTGCTTACTAAATGCCTTGTAAATTGCTTACTAGATATCATACAATTATCAAAGAAATTTATTCTGCTTGTTATTATTTATTGACTGATTTTATGTTTTAAATATTATACCATTTGATTTGACTTTTTTAGGATATGTTTTGGAGAAAAAAAACCTCTTAATAAATTCACTTAACAGTGGATCTATCAAGATGTTTTAAGTTGGAGTCCTAAAATATACATAACCTTTGTGCTTTACTTTCAGAGTACTGTCTGATGAAGAAAGTTATCAGAAGGATAATCAGAATGATAGAAAAGAATCAAAGGAGTTTAGTGATACAAGAAGGTAAACAATTAAGATATGTCAAGCTGAAATATTTTTTAAATTGCTGTGAACTTTATGATTACATAAGTTTAAATTACAGTGCTGCTTGTTTACGAAAACCGTTTGTCTATTTCTGCTTATTTAGTGTTAAATTGAGTGTTATAAGTTAAAACAGCCCCATTATCAGCATAACATCAGTGCGAGTGAATTTATTGTTAAAAAAAAGTCACTTTTTTTTTATTGAGCAACATTTTTGAAAATAATGAGAAATGGTGTTGTTAGTTTTGTTAAGAATATTCATTCAAAAAAAATAAAAATTCAAAAATGAAAAATAAAATCAAACTGTAAAATAATTCTGTTGGTAATATAGCTTTTGTTTATCTTAAAGTAGCTTGTATTATAAATATACACAGTCTGTCAAATTAATGTTCTTGTTGAACATATGGATTTTTAATACTTCCCCTAACCTAACCGGTCTTAATAATGGTACAAAAACATTGTCAGCAAAAATGGTACAAAAACATTGTCAAAAAGTTTTTAATTGCTTTCATATGAAAGAAATTAAAAACTTGTTACATTTGTTATATAAAGTTACAAACTTACTATATTTGTTCTATGAAAAAATGCTCTTTAGCAATAAAAATAAAGGTTTTAAAAATTAAATAATTATAGTGAGGTTATATATAGTTTTTTTTTTTTCAAAAGTTTCATGTTTTAACAATAAATTTGATGCAGTTATTTTACATGATTTTATGATGCTAAGAATTTTACAATTTACTTCAAAAAAGTTTATGCTTGTAATTTTACTTTTTTCACTAAAAAAATTTACAGTTTCAAAAATGAGCAGTTTTTGAAATTGTTCATTTTTCTAATGTGTGGTTAGAACATTTAGTAAAGTATTTTGCTTTAGTTTCTCATTAAAACTGGCACTTAATTTCATGAATAGTTTTAACTATTTAGTATTTTCATCTAGTTTCATAAATTACAGATACTTCATATTCAAATACCTATCAAATTAGCAATTAAGATAATTGCAGACTGTGTATCTTACAGAGAAAACATATGTTTTGTACTATTTGTTGTTTTAAAAACTAAATTTAAGTAAAAAAAACTAAGTGTCTTAAAAATTAAAAATTTAAGTGTCTTAAAAATTAAAAATTTAAGTGTCTTAAAAATTAAAAATTTAAGTGTCTTAAAAATTAAAAATTTAAGTGTCTTAAAAATTAAAAATTTAAGTGTCTTAAAAATTAAACTAAAGAATTAGTCTCAAAAATCAAGAAAAAGCTTTTTAAATTTTATTTTGTGGTTTCCATGGTAAATAAAAAATTGATTTTTTTTTGATAACTTTTATTTTTTAAATTAGTTAAATTAACTAATATATTTAACATGTTTATGTATAACTAATTTACATATACTTTATTTAGAAAGCGCAGATCACTTTCAGATTCAGATGAAGAAAAATACAGGAAAAAGTCTCGTCATCAAGATAGAGATGTACAAAGAGATTCAGAAGATAATAATCGAAGAAGGTAATTTGCTTTTAAGTAAAATGGTTTGGAATATTTTTGTTAAAGTTTTTAAACTGACAAATGCATTATCAAAAATCAAGCAATAGAGTTCGGGAGAATAAGTTCTCTATTTAATTATTTAGGAGAATTGGTTCACTACTTGATTATTAAAATTGTCTTAGTAGGATTCTTTAACAAAGATTTGTAATCAATGAAGAGTTGTAAACAGTTAACACATAAAATCAAAGAAACAAAAAAAAGATTTTATAATTGTCTAATAGTTTAAGAAAGTTTCATATTTTTAAATTTAACCAAAATCAGTAGTTAAATACTGATTGAGAGAATTAGCAAACCTAAAGTTTACTCTCGTAAAATTTAACATTTTCAATAAGAAAATTTTAGGAATATTTTTAAGAAAAGAAACTACTATTAGCATTTGAAGTTGTTGCTGGTTGATAATTGATGTTTTTTTTTCTATTTTTGTTTTTTTTTGGTAAACAACCATTCATTACTATACAGTACTGTGACTTATAAATTCTCTATATTGATAAATTGTTAACTTAAAATTTTATGCATAATGTATAGAAATCGTTCAAGATCACGTTCTCCAAAGAGAGAAAGAAGATCAGACAAACATAGCAATAGAGATCGAAAGCAGATTTCAGAATCTCCTGAAGTCGGGCAGGTTGATTTATTAATAGCATATATATTTATTAATAGCATATATATTAATAGCATATATATAACATAAACACTGAAAAATGTTTTTAGTTAAAAAATCAAAAAAAAAAAAAAAAATGCATTGTTAACATTCAAAGAAAACTTTACAAAACATTTATTAGAAAAGAATGGTTTTTATTTAAGTACAGCAGGTTTTCTCTGGTGGCTTTGATTTATTTGCTATGTATTATTAGGTTTATAGTCAAAATAAATAAAATCTTAAATTTCACAATTGTAACTGATATAAGAAAAAAGTTATGAAAATTTTATTTTTAAAAATTTTTTTTTTTTTATAACTTTTCTTTATTATTCTCTGATTAAATGACTTTGATCTAACATGTATAGGTCTTATTTATTTAGATATATGATGGTAAAATCACTAATATTATGCAATTTGGGTGTTTTGTACAGTTGTTTGGCATCCGCTCACGTGTGGAAGGGCTTGTTCATATCTCTCAGGTTAAAAAGAAAAGTATCTGTATTTGTGAATTTTTGTTAAGATTTTAGAATAGGTTTAACAATAGGTTTAGTAAAATTTTAGAATATGTTTAGAATAGGAACTGTTTAAACCTAATGTACTTAAAATTAAATATGGTAAGTTTTAAACTTCTTAATGAAAAGTCATGAAGCATTAAATAAATTCTTGCTTTTTTGATTTTTGCACTGTTTTTGATATTTTCAGGGTATTAATTGTTCTGTAGTAGGGTAGCAAATCTTTTATCTTTTTTAAAAGTTTATAAAATTTGTTTACATTACAGCTTGTACAAAATATTTTAGCCTTATAGTGCGGTAAGATTGAGCTTTCTGTGTATTCAGATATTTACATTAATTAGTCATTATTTTAAAAAATCTAATAATAATAATAATAATAATAATAATAATAATAATAATAATAATAATAATAATAATAATAATAATAATAATAATAATAATAATAATAATAATAATAATGATAAATGTCATCAATATTGGTATTGATAAATTATTAGTCTCAGGTTTGAGCTTTCATATCCTGTCTCAGGTTCAACCTTTCTTTTTAGTGTCACATAAAAAGTTTTTGTTTAGTGTTTGTTTTTATTCTATAATACAAAAAAAAAAGATATAATTGTAATTGATGTACATGAATAATTAACAGCTAATTAATATTACAGAGATCCTTCTTTGATATAGTGTTCTATGCAGTCTTACAATTCAATTCCAACTCTCAGTTCAACTGCCAATGAAATTTAATTTGCTATTCTTCATAGTAAAATAAACTAACAAAACTGCTAAATTAATCAAATATCTTTTTCATCACAATTGTTAGTGGTATTCAAATTTCTAATGAATAAACCAAAGTTCTGATAAAAATCAAATTCTTGCATTTTAGCTTCATTCAGAATGGTATTTAACTAGAATTTAAATATACTCTAATATATCCAGTGAATAAAAAGAAAATGCAACTTAGATTTTTCAACAGTACTTAACCTCTCCTTGTATATTATATTCTTATCAGGTACTCAGTTCTGAATTTAAGTCTCTAAAATGTTAGATTTGATTTGAATCTCAAGATTAGGATCATCCAGAGCCTCACAGCATTAAAAGCTTGAAAATTAATCAAAACTGAATCCTCAGCAAGACATAAAAGTCAGGGTGCTTTGAGATATCTTCCTTTTGATTTTCCTCTAGGTGGTTTATCAGCAATCAGGTGGTACAGGATTTATGCCATAAAGCAACCCTCATGGTTTGAAAATTTTGAAGAATAAAGCAGAAGATCAACACTCTAAGTTGTGTTTTCCTGTTAAAAGCAAAAGCATCACATCTTTGTATCTAATTTTTTTTAATTTTGTTGCTAAAGTATGAAAAAAATTTTTTTTTTTTTTTTAAAAAAAAAAAGCTTTCTCCTTGCAATAAAAACCACCTCTTAATCGGTTATTATCACAATTTCTTCATTTTCAAAAGATTAAGTATATAGAAAAATATTGCCTAAATCTTTTTACTTGAATATTTTGAAAAAAGGTTTGAAAAAAGAATTGGGAACAAAAATAACATATACATTAAAATTTTATTTTATTATTAAAACATTATAAATTTTGGAAAAACATAATGTAAATGTTATAAATCATAACAGAAATATAAGTAGTAACATGATTATTATAAGTAATAATATTAGTGTGACACATAATAATATAAATATTAAATGTTAATATGACACATAAATATTAAATATTAATCTGATAGATGATAATGTAAATGTTAAATACTAATGTGACAAATAATAATGTAAATATTTTAAGTAATAATGTGTTATCAAAACATTTTTATCTTGACAATTGGTTATGTGTTGTTTTATTTTTGCATCTGATAGCATATCTGAGTCATAAAATATAAGAATACAGCAAATGTTTTACAAAAATCTGTTTACTACTTATTTAACCTTAATAGTTGCGGAAAGAGGGAAGAGTGAATGATGTCAAGGAGGTGGTAACACGAGGTCAGAATGTGAAAGTGAAAGTTCTTTCAATTGTTGGCAAAAAGATCAGTTTATCTATGAAGGTAAATTTTCTGCTTTAAATTTTCTTTTTTTGTTGTTTCATAAATGTGATGAACTATGTGCTCCAACTTTGTTTTAAAATCTTTCTTGCAGGATGTAGACCAAACTACAGGTGAGGACTTAAATCCTGGGCAAGGTATTCGTCTTCCAGCTAACAATGAAGTCCCGTTGAGGAATCCTGACAGGTGATTAGTTTTTCATAAAAAGATTAACAAATGTTCTTTATAGAACTGGTTATTTGTTTCAAATGCTTTTTTGACTTGAAGATCTTTTTGTTATGTTATTGATATCAGTAGTTCTCAATGAAGAAATGTAATAATACTTATTTTTTTACTTTTAGACCTTCCACAGCTGCAGCAGTTCCTACATATGAAGAGTCTCTGGATGATAATACCAGGAAAAAGTTTAAAAGAATATCTTCTCCAGAGAGATGGGAGATCAAACAAGTATGGATGCTATTTATTTTTTTGTTTGTTTTTTTTCTTTAAGTAGTAGTAATTTGCATGATGAGTCATTAATGTTTTAGTTAATATCAGCTGGTGTGCTAGACAAGGCTGATTATCCAGATTTTGATGAGGAAACTGGTATTCTACCAAAAGAAGATGATGAAGGTTTTTATTATTTGTTAGTTTTTTTCAATAGCCGTTTTTTTTTTAACATTGGAAGTGTTTTGATTATTATTGTTAGCTATATTATTTGTAAATGTAGTTTTAGTTGATAGTTTTTAGCTTATCTTACTTTTTTCAGAGAAACATAATGATTACAAAAAAACTTCTCAATATTTTTCTTTTTAGATGATGAAGTGGAGATAGAATTAGTAGAAGAAGAACCTCCTTTCCTACAAGGACAAACCAAACTTACAATCAATGTCAGTCCAATCAAAATTGTAAAGGTAAGATTGTACATTATCTTTAATTAGCAAAAGTTAAGAAAATAAATGATTGCTCTTTACAGTAGCAGCTACACAGTAGCTACAGTAAACAAACAAACAAAAACTGATTATTTTGATACTCCTTATGATTTACTCAATTGCTTTTCCTGGTTATTTAAATGAAAATAAAATTAAAAAATAATATTTTTATTTTGATTAATTCTTGTTTTTATAATTTCAGTCAAAATGTGAAGGCAAAATTAAATACTTTTTATATTAAGAATCCTGATGGTACACTTCCTCGTGCTGCAATGATGCAATCTGCGCTTGCAAAGGAAAGAAGAGAGATAAAGCAGCAAGAACGAGAAGCACATACTGAGAGCATTCCAAAAGACATTGCAAAAATGTGGATTGATCCTGTTCCACAAGGTAATGTGTGTGTAGTTAGTTTCACCATTCTGTAGCTTTACTCTAGCATTTTATATTTTACTAAAACTCTACTATTATTTCTCTAGGTATTATTTAACTTAGTTGTTACTTAATGTTTATTTTCTAAAAAGTGTAATACTTTGTATAATATCCAAATAAAATATCCAATATTCAAAAGTAAGGTTTTTTAAACATTTTTGCTATACTAAAGTTGTATTTCTTAGTTAAATAAAAAAGTTACAGCTTTAAAAATCTTTTTAAAATTTTTTTTTTGCTTTAGCAAGTGAGGGAGATAAAAAATCAATATTTGCACAAGACATGCGTGGTGTACTATCCCAGGAAGTTCCTGAATGGAAAAAAGCTACTTTTGGTGGAAAGGGTGGCTCTTATGGGAGAAAAACTACCATGAGTATTGTGGAACAACGTCAAAGTCTGCCAATTTATAAACTCAGAGATGAACTAGTAAAGGTGGATGTTTGTTAATTGACTTGTATGCTTTTTAATTTTGCTGTTTGTGAAAATGCCTTACTTTCTCTATTCAGGCTGTATCTGACAACCAAATACTTATTGTTATTGGTGAAACTGGTTCTGGAAAGACCACTCAAATTACTCAGTATCTTGCTGAAGAAGGTTACACCACGCTTGGTGCTATTGGATGTACACAGCCTCGCCGTGTAGCAGCTATGTCTGTTGCAAAGAGAGTCTCTGAAGAAGTTGGATGTCGACTTGGTCAAGAGGTTGGATATACTATACGATTTGAAGATTGCACTAGTCCTGAAACAAAGATAAAATATATGACAGATGGTATGTTATTAAGGGAGTGTTTATTAGATGGTGAACTCTCTACATATTCATTAATAATGTTAGATGAAGCCCATGAAAGGACAATACACACCGATGTTTTGTTCGGTCTCTTAAAAAAAGCAATTTCTAAGCGCAAAGACTTAAAGCTTATTGTAACCTCTGCTACACTAGATGCTGTAAAATTTTCCACTTACTTCTTTGAAGCTCCTATTTTTACAATTCCTGGTCGCACTTATCCTGTTGAAATTTTATATACAAAAGAAGCTGAGACTGACTATCTTGATGCAGCTTTAATCACTGTTATGCAAATTCATTTAACGGAGCCACCTGGCGATATACTTGTCTTTTTAACTGGTAAGAAAAATTTTAAAGCTCAAGCTTAATTACATTTTTTAAAAGTTCCTTTTTGATCCATTTTTTATGTATGCTGCTTTAGGTCAAGAGGAAATAGATACGTCTTGTGAGATTCTTTATGAAAGGATGAAATCTCTAGGACCAGATGTACCTGAACTTGTTATACTGCCAGTTTACTCTTCACTTCCCAGTGAAGTACAAACCAGAATTTTTGATCCTGCGCCTCCTGGAAGCAGAAAGGTTCTCGTTAATGCTCTATTTTTTTTTAGTTAGAAGTTATTTTTTAATTCCATTTTGTTTGATTTATATTTTATTCTTTAGCTTTAGATTTTGTTGTGTCACTTCATATTTATTCATTCATTTTCATTTATTTTTCATATATTCATATTAGCAAATCAATATGTCATAAATAAGATTCTAGATTTTTGGGTTTTTTCCCTGATTAGCTTTTAGATTTTTGGTATTATTTTTCTGTTATTTTCAGGTTGTCATAGCAACAAATATAGCTGAAACTTCTTTAACCATAGATGGGATTCACTATGTGGTAGACCCAGGTTTTGTAAAGCAAAATGTTTACAATTCAAAGAGTGGTATTGATCAATTAGTTGTTACACCAATATCGCAGGTTGGTATCCCATGTTTTGCATGCTCTGATGATAATGGATATCATTTCTAGATAGTGGAACATTTATCCATCATTATGCAAATCTTATAATAAAAAGAAAAACATTTTAATTTGTTGCCATTGCTTTTAGGCACAAGCTAAACAAAGAGCAGGTCGCGCAGGAAGAACTGGACCAGGCAAGTGCTACAGGTATGATTTTTAAAAAGAAAATTTTAAAAAAAACTCGTTTTGTTTTGTTTTTTTTAAAAAAAAAAATTTCATGATTTCATTTTTAAGTAATGAAGTTTGTTTATCAATCACCATTCCATTTGGTCGTTCGGATATTTTGTTTCTTTATGCTTAACTATTACAATAATCTGCATTAAGAGCTCGCAATGAGATAGTGAAAACGAGTATTTTTAACTACAGCTGGTTATTCCTTTCAGATTGTATACAGAAAGAGCATACAGAGACGAGATGCTTTCCACTAATGTCCCTGAAATTCAGCGAACTAATCTCGCTAGTGTTATTCTAACGTTAAAAGCTATGGGCATTAATGATCTCATATCTTTTGACTTTATGGACCCTCCACCTATGGAGGTATTTATTTTGTTAAGTTTTTCTATTTTTAGTTGCACTTGTTATTGTCGCGTATGTTTTTGTGTGTGCATGCGTTTTTAAAAAATTGCATTTCTTTCTTGTAGACATTAACGACTGCCTTAGAGGCTTTACACTCATTAAGTGCTCTCGACGATGAGGGGCTTTTAACGCGGCTCGGACGGCGAATGGCAGAATTTCCTCTACCTCCGCAGCTTTCTAAAATGCTTATTCAATCTGTACACTTGGCCTGTAGTGACGAAATTCTTACTATAGTTTCTATGCTTTCCGTTCAAAATGTGTTCTATAGGCCAAAGGTAAGTTTTTGATTTTCAAAAACTAATTGATGCAGGTTTAATTTATTGATCTGGTGCGAGAAGTTGTTTCTAATTGGAAAATGTGCAAATTGCAGGAAAAACAAGCGCTCGCTGATCAAAAAAAAGCTAAATTCCATCAAATCGAAGGTGATCATATGACGCTGCTGGCTGTATACAATGCATGGAAGAATAGTAAGTTTTCAAATGCATGGTGCTTTGAAAACTTCGTGCAAGCAAGATCTTTAAAACGTGCGCAAGATGTCAGGAAACAGTTGCTTGGTATAATGGACAGGTAAA
Organism: Hydra viridissima; assembly: GCF_058129835.1. Lineage (NCBI taxonomy): Eukaryota > Metazoa > Cnidaria > Hydrozoa > Anthoathecata > Hydridae > Hydra > Hydra viridissima. The sequence goes on from NW_028324305.1 coordinate 6,869,181, forward strand.
TTCAAAATAATTTACGTAAGCTTTAATTGAAATTTTCTTAACCCACTTTTAAGTGTATATTTATTCTTAGACACAAATTAGACATAGTATCCTGTGGCAAAAATACGGTCCGTGCTCAAAAAGCTATTGTCAGTGGTTATTTTAGAAATGCTGCTAAAAAGGATCCTCAAGAGGGTTACAAAACCCAAACTGATAATCAGGCGGTTTACATACATCCTTCAAGCGCGTTATTTAACAGGTTTGTTCATTCTTGTGCATCATTTGTTTCTTTGTTTTTTTAATACGCCGTTTGTTATACGCTATCATTAGCTGTTTTCAAAGTTAAGTTATTTTTCATTATATTACATTACATAATTGTTATATCATTATATTACATCACAGTTTTTCATTCCAGGCAGCCCGAGTGGGTTGTTTATCACGAACTTGTTTTGACAACAAAAGAATACATGAGAGAAGTGACGTCCGTCGACCCTAAGTGGCTCGTAGAATTTGCTCCTGCGTTTTACAAATTCTCCGATAAAAACAAATTAAGCAAAAGAAAGCGCGAACAAAGAATTGAACCGTTATTTAATAGGTACATTAATCGCATATGTCTGATAAACGAAGCAATTTACGTGATATTGTTTTTCTAATATCTGAATTTTGTTAAATATAAACATCTTTTTTAGGTACGAAGAACCAAACTCTTGGAGAATATCTAGAGCATATAGAATGCGTTAAAAAAAACGGGAGAAACCACTGAATAATGGCATTTTATAAGGATTGTATAATAGTATTTTTTCCGATGCTGTTTTTCAAAATATATCCATCCAGTTGATCACCTCAAAAGCAAAGCAAATGTCAACTAAACTCTTGGCAGAAAAAAAAAAAAGAAAGAAAAGGTTTAAATGTCCCTTGGGATCGATTTATGAAATATAATAATACAATATTTTAAAATGGAGTTTTTCTTTTCATTTTTTTGCTTTTATTTTCTTATTACTTTTGTGTTTGAAGGATTCGCCACAACAATTCTAAAATAAAGTTTGAAAAACTTTACGAATAAATATAGTCTGGATTTTATACTCTGCACTCAGCACTGGAAAGAGAACTTCATTTTTTTTCCCATTGTGTTGCTGCCTCAATACCAAGGGATTTCTTTATAAACCGTAAAAAAAGAATGTGCTTACGCTACTGTTGAAGCTATTATTTACCAAATATAAGTTTCAGATGGAAGATTGATTTGAATGAGAAGGTCATTTTTTCCATCGAGTTCAAAAAAAATCCTCTTTTTATCGTTATAACTTTTTTTTTTTTCGTCTTCAAAACGAATTCCAAATAATATGAAGCTGGGTTGAAATGTTTACGATGTGATGCTAAAAAATCCTGATACCAATCAACCAATATACTGAACCCTGATACCAATCAACCAATATACTGAACCCTGATACCAATCAACCAGTATACTGAACCCTGATAACCAATCAACCAACTGAAATAGGTTTCATGTTGATATGCCTTTTTTTAGGAAGATTTTTACGTTTTTTGTTGCATAAACGACTATTGTTGGTATATCTATTTCTGCGGAAGAGTAAATTTAAAATTATACGCATGGATTAATTTTCGTGAATAAAGAATCTTAAATATTGATCTTTTTATATTGACGGTAAGATCGGAATAAACGATTGCGCAAAAAAAATTGTAATGGCTCAAAAGTTTATTGCAACTTTAACGAAAACCTAAATGCAGTTGGTTGCAGTCAAATAATAAATTGAATATTATTATGCTTTTACAATAAAGTAAATAATAGAAATAATTTACTTCTGCACCTCTATGACGTCATAGTTCTGACAAGTAAAGCTCTTCATAAGAATCTAATTATGTATATGACGTCACTTTCATTTACGATATTGTTTCACTTTTTTTGTTGTCAGTTTTTTTTGTGCTTTGTTTTTTTTGTTATCTTGTTTTTGTTTTTTTCTTTTAAGTCAACTTGAAATATCACTAAGTTGGTATCAAAGAGCGTTTACTATTTCTAGATAAATCTTTGCTTTTACGTTTTTGAAAAAATAAGAAACAAAAACCTTGGTTTTTGAGCTTCGCACTCTCAATAACCAGCCGCTTTTGTTTGGTAAGCGTGTTCATCAAGTTAAGTCACATACTTGTTAGTAAATAAAAGAAAAGCTGCTTCTTCAAGAAGTTTTCAAACTGAATTGTAAATAGAATAAGCAAGGAAAAGTTTTTTGATGTTGAAGTTTTTTATGGTTGTTTGTTATAGATTTAATATGACCAGCAATGGAAATTGGAACGGAACAATATTTTTACAGAGTCGCATAGATACTGTTCTAAGATCCATTCTTCTTGTGGTATCTTTCGTGAGTTTTCTACTCAACTTTGCTCTTGTTTTATTTCTTATAAATAATGCAAAGACTATTTTAAAACGAAAGTCAAATAAGTTCTTGCTGAACATGGTTTTATCTGATACATGCGTTTCTTTGACAACAGCTTGTTTGGTTATAGCAACCATGGTTGACAAGAGTTATAACGAAACAGACATCGACAACTTTTTTGATACGCACAGACATTGGTTTATTTTGATTGCAACTTTTACGCCAATATCGGTCTCAAACTTAATGCTACTTACTTTAGATAGGTTAATAGCAGTGAAGAAACCGTTTGTTTATGCTGATAAGTTTCGAAATAACCATGTCTATTGTCTAATATCAGTATGGTGGCTTCTTGCTGCCCTAGATATTATAGCATTTGAACTAGTTACTGAGTACGTGAAAATGTCTTCTGAAGTTTTTAAAATTTTAATACATGCTTGCCACCTGTGTCTTATATCTGTCGGATTTTTAATTTTAAGCTTGTCCAATATTTTAATATTTGTAGATGCTAGAAATCAGCTTCGGTTAATTAGTAATTTAACTGGAGATCAATTAAATCATCATCACCTCAACCATAGAAAAGAGTGCAGGTTAATCAGAATGACGATTGGATTGGTATTAACTTATTCAATTTGTTGGTCGCCTTGCTTCGTTTTTTCAATCTATTTTCTTTTTACGCGAGATTTTAACTTCAAGTACTTGATGGCCGCATGGATTGTAGCGCTCATAAACTACATGCTTAATCCCGTCATGTATGTTTGTTTAAGCCACGATGTAAAAGCAGAAATAAAGAAATTTCTTTTTAAAAAACAAGAAGCCAATGTTGCCTCGTTGACATTCACTACCTTTTAAAGATATTCTGAATTGAAGATTCCATGCAAGGAGTAAACAGCAAGAATGCAAATAAAAAACTAAAAAAGCTAAAAAGCTAAACAATTTTTGTTATTATTATTGTTGTTGTTGTTGTTGTTGTTGTTGTTGTTGTTGTTGTTGTTGTTGTTGTTGTTGTTGTTGTTGTTGTTGTTGTTGTTATTATTACTATTTATATAACTATTGTTGTTATTAATGGATTCCAATTAACAATCATTGAACATTTAACTGGTGAATAAATAAAAAAGTAAAAAAATGTTTTAGTTTCGGGTTTGCACTGGTCGTTGATTATCGATCTAAAAAAAGAAGAAAAGCGTGAACTCTTAGAAGTGCAAAGGAAGGTAGATGGGTAAAAGGGGTGCATGTTGGAATGTAAAAACAGTTACCTAATCCCTTTGAATAATTGGAGGAACTCTTTCCCTTGTGCAGTGGTATTTAACTCTTTTAATAATCTTTCTAAGATTTTCATAAAAGAAATCTTCAGGATATTTTACAAAAATACCAAAAAGTACATTTTTGAAGAGAGACTGAAGACAATTTACTGCGCCTTTAAAGAGTGAAATAGCAATAGCTCTGAAGTTTCCCTTTTTCTCCGTGTCAGCAGAGTATTTTTCTTTTTAATCTAATCCTTATTATTTTCCCCAGCTCGATATTCCTCAAACAGTTCTCTGACAGATGCTGGTGATGCATGTTATTACATGTTGAAATATTTACATAATTTTAAGGCTGCGTATCTTGGTTATTAGTATATTTAAAAACATTAACATATCTACCAACCAACATATCTCCAAAATCTCTACCAACATATCTCCTTAGCCGTCGATTTATTTTCTTTCAAAATCTAATTTTATTTTGAAAAAAAAAGAATTTCTGTTCAACAGCCAACTTTGAGTAAAATTTTGAAAGTTTTTAATGTTTTATTAGCCTCATGAAACTTACTCAGTGAACACGCTCTGAAAAAGTACAATATACAGCTAGTTTACACAAAAATATTTATTTTATGAAAACTAGCTGCAGATTGTACTTTTTAAATAAAGTTCTAATAGTAGGAAAATATATTAAAATAATATTCCTAAAGTGCCATAGGGGAACTAGCTCAAATGGTAGAGCGCTCGCTTAGCATGCGAGAGGTACGGGGATCGATACCCCGGTTCTCCACAACTTTTTTAATGCAACTCCTTTTATTACGTCGATCTTTTTCTTTAAAAGCAGTTTTAATTTTTCTAGGTTTTTTTAGGAAACTTGTTTGTGGTATTTAGGTAAAGCACAGGATTTTTATAACGTTGGTGTTTTTTATGAGCATTTTTTTTTGTTGTTTTGTTTTTTGACATAAATCATGCAAAATATACAAAATACACAATTTGTTTTAATGATTAAATGAGCTAAACCTAATGAACTTTAAAATTTTATGTAGACTTTTTACACACTTCTCAATAACTGAAACATATTATCATAGATGGTTATTAATATTCGAAACAGCAATGATGAGTTCTAAATTGAAGAGTGTTTTTTCAAAAGGGACAAAAGTCTATGTTTGCCGAAATTGAATTTTGGTTACCTTTGGATTCTAAAGTGGATTCTATAGGCCATATAATCATATTTTCTCTACTCTTTTCGACTTTAAAGAATTTCATCAAATCTTATGGTTTTCATTGGCCTTTTTAATAAAATAAAAAAAGACTATATTTTACATTTGTATAAGATAATCCTGGCTTGCCAGTATTTTATGATTTTATAGAACTTTAAGTAAAAATCAATTTTTTAAGGGCATTTAAAGAACACTTACCATTACACATAGAAACATGACACAGGCACATGACACAGGCATGTCACAGGCATGACAGATATTAATAGACACCAAGATAAATGATATTTTTTACTTTTAATTCATGATTAATATTATTTACAGGTAATAATATTATTAAATTAATTTAGATTATTTGACTAAAATTGAATTAAAGGAGTATTAGACCTATCCGAATTTCAGCGAGGGCTCATCGTGGGTCAACATGAAGGTGATCTTAGTCAACGCAATATCTGAAAATTGTTCAATGCCCCCTTTCTGCTGTCAGAGTGCTTGTACAATTTACTAGAGATTGCACGGAGTGCTTAAAACCTCATCCGGGTCGCCCTGGGCCCTCTTAAAGAACCTTGCGGCCTGGGCCCTCTTAAAGAACCTTATCAAAAGAAAGGTTGAAATAGGATCCACGTTCCGGGGCCTCTAACTTAGCAGCCCAAGCTGATGTCAGTCAAAGAATAATAACAACCTTAGCTGCTATGGTAGAGTTGCGAGAAGGAACTCTTCTCCGCCTAACTAATATCAAGCGCAGAAATGATTGGGCTCATGAGATGGTGGAGAGACTTGTGACCTTTTCGAACACTGCCATTTTCTCTAATCTAAAGATTCGCATTATTTTATTTAGTGGAAGAGTATGGGTATGGAGACTCTGTAGTCAAGAGTTTGATTTAAAAAGACTGCAGCCAACGGTGAAACATGGAGATTTTTTAGAAATAATATGGGGTGCAACTTGTTGTGATGGTCGCTCATAGCTTGTTGAGTGTAAAGGAAACATAAATTCAGCCAAATATATTTCTACATTACAGAAAGGGCTCCTTCAAATATATTCAAGTGATAGAATAAGTAAAGTTGACTCTATTTATGGAAGATGGAGCTCCATGTCATACTACTCAAGCAACGCAAGATTGGTTTAGACAAAATGGGATCAATAAACTTCCATGGCTAAGGTACTCCCCAGATATGAACCTTATTGAACACCTTTGGGGTATATCAAACCGAAACCTCCGAAAAAAGAACAGGAAACCACATTCTAAGGCCGAACTTTTAGGATATTTGCGTCAAAAATGGGAAGAAATCCCTGATGATGATGTTCGTCAACTCACACTGGCATGCCTCGAAGGGTTCTTGCATTAAAAAAAAAGCAAAAGGATGTCAACCAAGTATTAGGTATTCAATTTGTGACTATTTGTAATTACTTAATTTGTATAAATTACTTGTTTAATGAATTAAACGCTTTCTGTGAGCGTCTATTAATTTTTTAAGATCAAAAATCGAATCATAATCAATACGCCTGCGAAATTATTTTGGAATTTCCATTAAACAAATTTGTGGCAAGACAGTGGTGTAAATACAATCGCAATAAAGCTAATGGTACCAATAAATACAAAACAAGGTCTTTCTATTAATATTGTACTTAGGTTAAAGCAGTCGAAAAGAATGTGTACATTTCCAAATGTCTGGTTAAATTAAAGAAGTTCATTAACGAGATTCACAAAAACGATAATATTGTGTTCTGGCCTGATCTAGAAATCTAAATGGAATTCAGCATAGTATGAAAAAGATTGACTAAAATCGTGTACATAGGATTGGGGCAAGTTCTTACACAAGGCTACTTTTTTTAAATATTGGGTGATACTTTTAAATAAAAGTCTGTCATAACTTTATTCTTTTTCTGCCATTGCACTTTTTTTTAAGAAATTTTTTATTAGCACGATTGATGCACACCTATAGGTGAAATTCTCTTAAGCAAAATTTTTAAAAAATTTACCAAACCTGTTCAAACCTGTTCGAACATGAAAAGCGAACGGAAATGTTTTTCCAAAGGTTATAGTTTAAAATTTTTAAACGTGGTTCTTTCTTTTTATTGTGTTTTTTAAGAGCAATGGTTAGAGAGTGAGAATTTTAAAACTTGCACCTAAATTGGCCTCATAGATGAATAACATCTGATATTATGAGTTTCTTCATTATCAAAGAATTGGATAGCGATTAGATAACAGTAAATCTACATTATCTGAAGTTTAAAGAACTATATATATTCAGATGTGAAAGAAAGTTGCAATACGTCAATTTTCTCTAATATGAACGTGTTTTAAACATTTTTTTGCACACTTAAGATTAGTTCTCTAATAGGAGAAAGGACATTTTCAAAATTAAAACGAAAACAAAATTACGCAAAAAAATCCATCAGGAGAAGCTTCATTGAGCAGTTTATAGGGCAAAGAGTGGTAAATATGCTAACTATGACAATTTTGTTCTATAGCTTCTAGTTATCATGGGGCTCCGGCTAAGCATGAAAATGCTCCTTATAAAGGAACAAACATTTCGCTTCAAAATGGTTACCGATAACAAGTTATAGTTTACTTTTTATTTAATAATACGTAACAAAACATTTCTGCGAACAGTTTGAGGTTCTTTTGAGGCAATGACTACTGTTTTGATTGGAAAAAATCGCGTATTTTTTTCGCCGTTTCCGCTGATAGACTGAAATCTTTTAACTGTTCAATGGATGCAATCGACAAGTTTGCTAGAGTCTGGCAACCGTCCTGTACTACCATTGCGTCTATGAAATCAACAAAGTTTGAACTTTTATAAAAGTGAATTTTAAAAACTACTAACACCGAAAAACTATACAAAATCGTCACCACGCTACCATCATGCTACCATCATGGTACCATAAAGGGAAACTTAGAGGGAGGACTTTAAGTTATTTCCTAACTTACAAAACTAATTACAATCCATTCAAATTAATAAACTGTCTGAACTCACTAGATAAGTAAAAAAAAATGTCAATCCGAAATTGGCGCCAATTTTATTGGAGTATTAAAAAAAAACATTCTCGGAATTAATAGAAAAAAAGTTTCAAACAATTGCATGTTAAATATGAATATTTACATCAAAATACATTTTATACAATAATAATAGTAATAATAATAATAGTAATAAATAATAATAATAATAATAATAATAATAGTAATAATAATAATAGTAATAAATAATAATAATAATAATAATAATAATAATAATAATAATAATAATAATAATAATAATAATAATAATAATAATAATAATAATAATAATAATAATAATAATAATAATAATAATCATAATAATAATAATGATGATAATAATAATAGGGGAAAGGTGCCTATGATAGCAAACTTAACTTTAACATTTCTCTGAATCATTACCTGAAAACTTAAAAAATAATTTTTGACATGGGTGTATTCCCTCTAGCATGCAGAATAATAATGAACCTCAGAATTTTTACTATTTTGCTTTTTTATAAGAATATAACATTAAAAAAAAAAATACAAGTATGCCATCATAGGCAACTAACTGCTCTTATGATGGCACACTTTAAAGAAATCAGACAAACAAGAATTTTTTTTGTTTTTTATTAATGGAAACACAACTTATTAAAAAAACAAAATCAAAAATAAATATTTGGTCTATAAGCATAGTTCACGTAAATTTTTTTCTCTTTCTCTTTATGCCTGCACATAAACAATCTGCATTTTTGACAACAAATCCATGCTTCTTTAGTGCAAAACAGCGAATAAAGTTCATAACAATACAAAAATTTCCTATTCTTTGTTATCTTTATCGTTTGCCTTATCTTTTAATTCTTGGATATCCGGTGTGGTATGCAGAAGTCCAGTTTTTCAACGTTTTCGTGCCTTTTTCAATTCGATTTTAGGGGTTGCTAAAGGCATCGGACACAACTTTTATATACTAGATCTTATCCTTTCGTTGAAACAGAAGATCCAATGCATATGAAAGCTTCGGATGGGGGAGATCTGATTTCCAAATGTGTTGGTTTCTCAAGCTCTTGCATTTCATCTTTGGTATTTCGCTTGATCACCTTTTTATGCGCATTAAAATCTATTTCAGGCATTTTTTTCAATTTATTTTACAGACTTTCCTATATCGGCAACTCCTCGGTATGCCATCATAGAAAAAGAGTCACCATATTTATTAAAACAAGCTGTGTCTACCTTATTTTACATATAGCATTAAAATAAGTATTCTAATAAATGTACAAAGCCTGCAGATGAAATGCATGAAAATTTCACTTCTGTATGATGTATAATAAAATCGTAATCCTAAATATACGAGGGCATTAAAACTACAACACCAAATGCGAAAATTTATGTTCGTTGATTACAAAAGCACTATTAATGACTGAGGGACGAATTTTTACCAGAAGTTTAATGAATTACTAATATACACATGTTGGTCTAATCACTTTTGCACAAAAACTAATATTTTTGGAAATATGACTGGTATGCCATCATAGGCACTATACCAATCATAGGCACCTTTCCCCTAATAATAATAATAATAAATTAATAAATAAATAAATAAATATTTTTAAATGATCTAAAACACTTACCATGTTGAGAAATCTTTATATTTTTCTCTATAATTTCACATATGATATTTTCAGAAAGCACTCCCTCTGAGAGCTTTTTTGCATAAATAGTTCTTTCGTTCATCGATGTCTACCGAATAATGTGATAGTATCAAAAAATCATAAAATGAATTCTTAGCATTTGAAAGAATTTCTTTTATTTATAAATTTCTTTAGAAAAATGAAAGAGCACTCGTATTTCGTCAAATATCGTTAGTAAAATTTATCAGAAGTTTTTTAGTAGTCGCTCTATAAATATTCAGAAAGGAGCAATGCTTTTCAGCAGTTCACGAGAAATCAGCCATTCACTCTGAAAATTTAAAGACATTTATCTACTAACATTCATTTACTACAAATTTAACTTAAATACTGCGTAATTAAATGCACTATTTTGTAATAAGTAAATATTTGAAGTAAAACTTTAAAGATGGTAAGAATATATAGATACGATTAATAATAGTATACACTTAAAAGTAGGGAGCCGTTCAGAGGACAAGCATAAAGAAAGAGGAAAGCAAATTAAAATTTCTTCCATCATGTATGAGGGAAGTGCGTAAGTAAACAAATTTACATTTTCAAATAAAACATATCACTAACCTTTGAAACTTCAACAAGGATGTTAAAGCATTGGCCATATCCTGTACAGGGCAAAAAAATAACGTCTTCGTTTAGAAACCTAGATTTATTTTAAAGAAAACTGCATGAGAACAGTGTGAATACAGCAAATGCAGTTTTTGTTGCAATTATTTTGTAAGGTAAATATAGCACTCACATTTTTTGAATTTCCATAAGAACACTCTGAAAGCCCATTGGAGAGATAGTCGTTAGAAATACATAAGCATTGCGATGCAAACGGACAAACCTTTTTACCCTATAAATATAATCCTATAAATAAAGTGCTAGTAAGCGCGTAGGCAATACTTACACGATGCATAAAATTTGAGGCGTTATACTTATAAGAAATAATCTTCTGAAGTGAATATTTCGACAGCGGATTTCATTTTATTTTACATTGTGTGTACATTGTGTTTGTGTATACCATACATACATGTAATTTAAAACGAAATGAATATATCATATTTATTTACATGAGCAATGAATATATATTATATAGAATACACTATTGCTACTCTTTAAATGCTTTACAAATTTTGAAGGACCTTCCGACCACCGTGTCCTGAGATAAAAATCAGTCAACGGATTTGTTTTAGAAGTCTTAAATTTACAGATTCTCAAAGCTTTAACTGAAAAAGTTTTTCCTTTTTATCTATTTTTTTTTTGTCACGCACCATAATTAACTACAACATTAACAAGTTCAATTAAATTAAGAAACAGTTTAGTTTAATTATTCAATTAGTTTCTGTCAAATTAATAGCTAACTACTAATCAATGAATTCTTAGTTCAGTCCACTAAAAATGCCCCATAAAATTTTTCAATATTTACTCACAATAAAAGTCACAAAAACCTAAAAAAAACGTGATCAAAAAGAACGCATCACCTGTCAATAACATATGCATCAAAAGAAGTTTTCAAGCCTTGGGACGTTGTCAGCTCTTCTATTGATTGGATTAAGAAAGCAACGGAATTTTTGGGGAAAATAATAGAATTCTTTACTGTTCCCTCGGCAACTACATTTCAAAAAAATTGGATCTAAGGCCACAACAAAAATAACAAACTTTTCTAACCGGAAAAATCCACTAAATATTTCTAACTAACCTCTTACTTTAAATAACTTCTTTAACATGGGTTCTATCTCACTTGTTTCTAGAGACTTGTTTATGATAACTGGTACAAGCATTCTTTGTAAAATCAAGAGCAGAACTGTACTAAAACTTTATTCACGGTCAAAAGTTGGAAACGAACACTAATCTATGAAACTATTAGTATGTAGAAACAAATCTATCAAACTGTAACTAAGTGACGCAAACAACCTACACTTTTTAATGAAACGAAGTTTAAAACGATTATTTATTAACCGAGAAACGAGTTTTATAGACACTTATATTCATAAAGAATTAAAAGATTGAAGTGGAGGAACTTTAAAAATAACAATTTCAGCTGAACTGTGAAAAAACTTTTGTACTATCTCATTTTTGTCTCATAAATAAATATCATTTTTATAAATTTTTCTATACACAAATTTCCTTAACATAATACTCCGTTTAACATTTTTTACTCCGTTTAGAAACAAACATCAAAAACCTTAAGTTAGCTAGAGAAAATTAAAAGAATAAAGAAAAGATGGATTGCTAAACGATTGGTTTAAAAGAGAAAAAAAATATATAAAACTTCAATTAAAGGCATTTCTTAAATCTTTTTTTTCTTCTTCATTTTCTTCTTCTTCTTTTAGGTCCCAAATAGTATCGTAGTTATTCTGAAGAGTATTGTAACGATTTTCTTCACTTTCCTTTTCTTTATTATTTCCCTATGAAAAGTAAAAAATGATTGAAATCAAAACGTTATATATTTATATTTATAATATATTTATATTCCCGATTCGGATCAAAATTTGTAATCACCAGAGAAATAACAAAGCCAGATAAAGAACTTGATATATGTAAATAACTTTAAAAACTATATTACCAGAAGGCCCATTAGTAAATCTTTGAAGTCCAAAGAAGTACTCGTAGACAGGACTTTTGAGTTGGCAGTATATTTATCAAACTTTTCTTTCGAAGTTATTATTTTTATTTTGATATTATCTAAGAAAAAAAAAACCTACTTGAATACTGAGCAATTCCATGTCAAGTAAATAACAAGGTTTAATCATATATTTTTGGTTTTATTGAAATCTGGTACAGTTTAAAAACTCGGTGGAAAAATTTTCCTGGAGAAATTAGGAGAACCAATTTAAAGTAGTTCTCAAGATATTCAACATTTAAATATTCTATTTAAGGCCGGTTTACACAAAATCAAATTACGTATTTAGAATTAGTTTTTCTTAGGGAATATGTTTTGCATATAAAAACCTAACCATTAATTTAGAAACCTTCAAGTAAGTTGTTAGGTGATATGCAAAACATATTCTTGGCTAAGCAATTAAGTTTTATATCTTATTATTATTATTATTATTATTATTATTATTATTATTATTATTATTATTATTATTATTATTATTATTATTATTATTATTATTATTATTATTATTATTATTATTATTATTATTATTATTATTATTATTTACTGCTTTCTCAAGAGGCAAAAATGTAAAGAGATCTTTATAACTTTTTTTCCTAAAGTAGCTTTAAAAAGATACCTTAAAAAAACTATGATGATGTTATCATACTTTAAGAAATATTAAACATATAGTAAAATTATTATTCCACATGTTTATTTATAATTGAAACCTAAACACCAGTGGTTGTAGATGACTGTGCGGAAAATTATAGTTTTGTAGTCCAAAATGTGATACAGAGTTTTCACTGTATTAACTCACTAGTCACTTTGCATTATTTCTGATGACTTGAAGCATGATATTGGTCCATGAAGTGCAAAATGTTATTTCAAATTTTATCAAAACTGAAAAACCACAGAAAAAGAAAATTGGCTATTTTTCAGATGGTTGTGCTGACTGATACAAAAATATAAAAAATTTGTAAAAACCTAAGCATGCAAAAGGTTAAAGCTGAAACAGATGATTTGATATTTGAAATCATAAGCAAAAGATTGGTAGTCAAAAATGTGAATGAATACCAATAAATTTTATTCTTGTGGCCCCTCATGGCCCTGCATAATCTTTTAATCAGTTACAGTTTAGTAATAAGTATATTACACCTATAAATCACATTCCTGTCATCATAACACCAACAAGCACCACTGCAGAAATTAACATACAATTAAAGTAATAGCATTTCATTTAATAACAAAAAGATTTTATGGTTTGAACAATATTATTTGAATGAATTGTAAAAATAATATTTAAATATTCTTGTACTTAAAGATAAAAATTTTCAAAAAATTTTTTATTTTTTCTAATTAATTTTTATTTCAAATGTAAATGAATCTGTTAAAAAGTGCTGTTACTAAACGTTGAATAAGACATGCTATCGGCAAAATCTGCCCACCTTTTGTGGTGTGGTAAAGCTAGTTAACAGTCGTTTTTTAAAATTATTTTTTTGTGTGTGGTAGTGTTTGTATAATAAAACATTTTGGTAGAATAAAAAAATTTAAAATATTATTTAGTTTCAAAATGTCAACCGAGCAAACTAAACAAAGATTTTTTATTGTGGACAAACACTTAAAAAATCCAACTTTATCAAATAGAAAGTTGGCGAAATCATTAAAAATATCAAGAAGAACTGTAGATACTGTTCTTAAACGGTTTACAGAACAGAAAACTATTCAGAGAAAACAAGGAAGTGGTCGAAAAAAACGCACAGCAAATCCTAGAGCTCTCGAATGGTTGGAGACTTCATTGGAAGAACATCCTGATTGGTCTGATGGATATCGAGCGAAAAAACTGAAGGTTTCCAATTTTTTTGTACACAAATGGCGACAGAGACTTGGATATCAAAGTTTTAAAGTAGTTAAAATGCCAAATCGAAACAATAAACAAAATACAACCGCAAAGAGTCAAGCTCGAAAGTTGTATGACAACTTCTTAACAAAACATAATGGATGCATTTTGATGGATGACAAAACTTATGTTAAAATGGATTTTAAACAAATTCCTGGGCAGTGCTACTATGCTTCTAAAATAAGAGGAAATGTGAGTGATAAATACAAGTATGTAATGACTGATAAATTTTCCAAAAAATTGATGATTTGGCAGGCACTTTGCTCTTGCGGCAAAAAATCGCCAATTCATGTTTGTTTGGGCACAATGAAATCTTTGGAATACATGAAATGTTGTCTTTCTCGTATAAAATGACTAATTAAAGCTCATAGAAGTACTTCAGTATTGTTTTGGCCTGATTTAGCCACAATACATTACTCAAAAGATGCTCAAAAGTTTTACAATGATAATATAGTGATGTTGGTTCCGAAAAAGATGAATCCTCCAAACTGCCCTGAATTACGTCCTATTGAAAAATATTGGGCCATCATAAAAAAGAAATTGAAATTAAGTGGGAAAAACAGTAAAATCAGCTACAGATTTGAAGAAAAAATGGGATTATGCTGCTAAAACTTACAAAAATCACTCTGTCCAGAAACTTATGGGAGGCATCGAAAAGAAAGTCAGAATTTTCTTTAAAACTTAATTTTTTTTTGTTTTTTCTCTATTAATATGTAATCTTTACAGTCTTAATTTTTCAGAAATATATTGATTTAAATACATTTAAGCTTTCTTACATCCTTTTTTGATAGCATGCCTTACTTCCTTAAGTATAGATTTTATTATATTTTTTTAGTTACTGTGTAAACCAGCCTTAAATGGGATTTCTAAAAGTTATTTATCTTGATTTTCCACTTTGATTTGGGTGTTAAAACTTCTCTAGGAATTTTCTTATTGAGTTCAAATGTACCAAATTTCAACAAAATTAAAAAATTATGAAAAATTTTGCTGAGTTAATATGGAATTACTCTACTACTAAAAGAAGTTTAAAATTTTGTGTCAGACAATTTAATTAAATATTTTATTAAACTTGTATTTTGTTCAGAGAAGCAGTAAAATTTAAGTTTTAGTTTTTTAATCTTCTTTTTTTTTATTATTATATTTTAAAAACTTTTTTGCACCTATATCTTTTTTCATTGAAAACTCATAGACTTTTGAGCTTTTTTTTATCTATAACTTCAACTAGAAATTGAAGATGAAAAGAATTATTTAAACTACCATTCATCTTAAACCCAGCATCTTGCAGCTGCTTCTTTACTGCTTCTTCTATGTCATTTGCACTTTTCTCCGCACCAAAAGTTTCATCATCATCACCTAGATCATTTGGTAGGTCATCAAAAGATTGAACACCAAACTAAAAAGAAAAAGTTAAACTGATTGAACTCTTTGTTGTACCAATTCTATTCTGATCTTAAATGTCAAAAGAAGAACAATTTCTAAAAGTTGACCAGCACAAAGAAGTTAAATCTAAGAAACCCAATTTATTTCTCTTTTGTTAAATTTACTAAAAGTTCATCACATGCCTTTTTTTCACATGAAAATTTTATAGAATCTTTTTATACTAAGAAAATAGTTAAAGAAAACCAATTTTCTTTCATTCTAGTAACAGAATGTTATCTAACAGCATTGCAAATAGCTACTAACACTCAAAAATATATTTCCCACAAAATTATTTTGTTTCTAATGTAAAAAAAAAAAAAAAACTAATGGGTTTGTGCAAATGCAAAACTTAATAATTATACAAAACATTTAAGTTTTGTAATGACAAAAAAATGTAGCTAACCTTGATCTCCAGCATTCCTTCATCATTTTCTTTTAACTTGTCTTTTTCCAATATTTTGCCATAAGTTTTACCCTCTACTTTGGGCAAACTTTCGTCAGATGTTTTAATTGAATCCTTATTCTGAGTATCTTTTGTATTGAAATCAGTAACAGGCTCATTTAAGTTTGTCTTAGATTTCTCAGAATCTTGTTCTTGCAGCTGATCAAATACTTTTCTGCTGGTCTTATCTGACTTATGAAGTTCCTTCGGTTGAGCTTTTTCTTGAGCATCACTTAAACCTTTTTGGAAGATCTTGTAAATTTTATCCAACTGTTTAAGTGAAGCAGCCAAACTGTTTTGACTTGCTTTAACATTTTTTGATTTTTCTTTTGAAATTTTTTCTGCAGTATGGTCTATCAACGATTTTTTAACTGTTTTTGTGGATTTCAATGCATTTGCAATGTTTTGCAATTTTTTTTCATCTTTTAATTCCTCATCAACAATATGTAAATGCTTCTCTGTTTCTGCTTCTACTTGTTCAATTTCAGTCATTTGTTGATCCAACACACTATAATATTTTGCATTAGGCTTATTGAACACACAAGAAAAGTTAACTAGATTAAAACATAATTGTTAATTAAATTAAAAAAACAAAAAGTTTTTTTTCAAGAAACTTTGCAAAATCTTCTTGATCATTCAAAAATTTTAATTTAGAAAACAACCAAAACTATATATGAAAAGATTTTAATTTTGGCATAAGATCTTTATAGAAATGACTTCAGGTTAGAGAATAACAATTCTCTAATACAAATATGGAACTTTTCGAAACTAAAGTACAATTGTATATAAGAAATATAGTAATAGAAATAACAAATATAGGTATATTATACAGAAAAGGAGGTTTACTCTGCCTAACATGAATATTTTGTAAAATCATTTCTAATAATACATTTTTCTTTCTAACAGCACAAAGAGAATCAATACTCTTTCAACCCATTTTTCAAACTCTACCCTGTGTAAAGTTTAAGCAATAGATTAGCAAGCTAACCATTAAGACCAAGGAAATCAACTTTTTCTGCTTTAACTTCACCTATTTTTAAAGTTGATATAATAGTATCTACTCAACATGCTAAAAATTTTTATCTTAATCTGTCAATCTGTTTTTTATCTTTGTTTTGTATCTGTTTTTTAGTTGTTTTTTTTGTTTCAGCAATATTTTTAACATGGAAAAAAATTCAATCATCAAATTGTTTGTTTTGAAAGGCTTCCACTAACTGATATTCATGCAAAATCATTTAAGTAATCTAATCCTTTATTTAAACTGCTCATAGATGAACTATAGAATCGAAATGTTACAAAAGAATTGAAGATGATCCACACATTTGACATTCAAAAACTGCAAAAAAAGTACAAATGATTGAACATTTACATCATATTTTTATTGAAGATCCAAACATAAATATGTATGAAATTATCAATACTGTAGCAGTTTGAAAAAACATATTACACACAAAGAAGCATAAAAAAGTTACTTGAAAAAGTAATGTGTCACCCTCTTTGATAATTCAATAAATGTGATACAGTTGAATAAAAACTAGATTAAAAGCAAATATTTCAGCACCATTTGACTCATTTTAAGAGGAACAGATACTGTCAGTAGAAAACTGGAGACAAACCACGCTAGAATTCCAGCATTAATCCCAAGAACATTGGAAAGATTTTCAACAGCTTACAAACCATTCTTAATTATTTGAAATCGGATTGTTGTATGTAAAGGTTTTAAGCAAGTAGTATGCATTACAGCTGCTAAGAGAGGCAACTTAGTGAATGTTGCAAGTGCAGTCTCCAACAGGTAATTCTATTCCTTTATTTTTTATATTCCCAAAATTAAAGTTAAGAGGCTGCTTTTTAAATGTTGCTGTAGATACTGCATAGCATTCTGACTGGATGAGGGAGGTTTAGTTCATGGAATTCGTCCATCATTTTGTTAATCATGCAAGAAGCTCAAAAGACCAGTGTTATTACTACTAGATAATTAAGATTACCTCAGGCCTAAACAACAAATTTTGTTTTTGCCCCCTTCTATAGTAAACACTGCTTACAACATAGGATAATAAATAACCCTGGTTCCACTATGACAATACATGATATACCAGGGATTGTAAACACTACATTTCTACTAACATATGCATCAAACAATTTTAAAGCTACATTTCCAAAAAAAATCATGCATGACTAACAGACTAAATCTAGAACCAGCCCAGTCATTGACAATACAGCAACAACTAGGCAGGATGTAGCTCAGAATGCAGATCTGCCAACTGCAGTTATATCTCCTAAAGATGTGAGACCATTAAAAAAAGCTGAAGCAAAAAACCAATAAGAAAAAAGAAATGATAGAAAAAAAGAAGCACCTCAATATGATAGATATGAAAACTTTTACCAAATAAGAAAAATTCTAAAGAAAAACAGGAATCTGGAGAGGAGAACAAAATATATTCTAAAAAAATTAAGAGAAAAGAAAAAATTGAATAAAAAACAGTTTTCCCACTAGTAAAATAAACTTAAAATAAAAATAATATGTATCAAGAAAAGATAGTATTTAGACGATTTTGTGAAAAACTTTCTGAAATTTTCTTTTGGCTGGTTGAAAACTTTGAACTTAAACTTATTCCTCAATTATGTGTATGGAGTGTGCCAACCTTTCCCATGGATCTAGGCAACTTGCCCTGTCATAGGGTTGGTTAACGCACTTTTTTTTCTTTTTGAGGTAGCCTCTGCTCAGCATACAAAAAAAGATTTATAACCTGGACATGTTTCCCAAGTACTTTGTAAAACTGTAGTTTTACATTTTCAAAAACATTTACAAAAACTTTATAAGACTCAAAAACAAAAACTGGTCTCCGCTACTAACCTCATTTGTTTATCAAACTTTCCAATGTTGTCTGTCAACAACTCAACAACCTTTTCCCATTCTGATTTCTCAACAGGTGTCTCTGACTCATCTAGGTGGTTTTGCACTTTTTCTAGTATCTTCTTTGACATCTGAATTTCTTCTTTAGCACTCTTTTTTAGTTGAGCATACTCCATAGACAGCTGAGCTTTGCGAGAGTAGAGTTTATTTTCTACAGTATCCTCAGGAGGTAACTCGTCTTTTAAATCAGCTTCTTCCAATGGTGTCTTAGCTGAGCCCAACTTTTCATACTGACTGCTCTTTTTATTTTCAGAAATATCTTCAAGGACCTCATTGCGTGTGATAATTTCTTGTTTCTTATCAGAAGATTCAGCAGTGTTTTCAATTTTTAAGGGAGAAGATGCCATTTTTTGCATACCTAGAAAAAGATATTTCTTTATTCCTCAAGATACAAAATCTAAATAAAATATTGTTAACAGTTTCAATTAAAGTAAAGACAAAAACAAAATGAAAAAAACTTTTTTTAGCTTCAAAAAGAAAATGAATTAAAATTTTAACTTAATGAGATGATTTGAGGAAAAATATAGTGTAAAATATATTCGAGCAAAAATATAGTAGTGGATTTTGCCCTTAGAACTATTTCTCATGGAATTAACAAATAAAAGTATACTTTCAGTTAAATCTCCAAAGAGGCTGCCAAACAACATGCTGAGTCCATTAGCTGTTTCTTTAAGATCTTGAAAAATATTTTTGTCTGGTTTTTTATTTTCTACAGTATCTGTTTCTTTTTCTAATTTTTCTTCAAATTCGAAAAACCAAAAAAATACTACATTTAGATACACCATAGTAAAAATTACAGACAATAAATACAAAATGAAATTGTAAAAAAAAGAAAAGATAAAGATGTTGTAAGTAACATTAATGCCAAATTTAAATAAAGATAAATTTTTACTTTTACTACCTTCACTGCTTTTTTTTTTACTTTTTTTTCTGACATATTTATCATATGCTTCTTGTTCAAGACTGGGAGAGCAAACCATGTTGAAGTGTTCATATTCCTCATGCTTTTTGAACAAAGGATGTGAACAAAGCTTTAAGCTACTTATTGTTACAATATACTGACAAGATTCTGGTTCATCTACTTGTACAATTCCATTGTTTTCACCACATATATACTAAAACAACATGTATCTTTATGTATTTTTCAGATTCAAATGAATTTAAAAAAAAAATTGAAAGCTTCAACTTTGAATAACATATTTTTTAGTTAAGTAAAACCCTTTTAGGTTCTATTATGCTCATGGAAACCTGACGGAATATCTTATTGCAAAAATGGAAAACTAAAATTTAATTATAGTAAAATGAAAAACACTTTAGGTCCACCTACTGAAAACTATTTGTGCAGAGACATAATACAGATTGTTTTTAGCTTAACTACCTTAACTACCTTACCTTTATAGATTAATAGACTTTTCTTCTATAAAAATAGCATCAACAGCATTTTTGTAACATTTTTAGAATTTACAGGGCTCTCTACTTTTCTTTATAATTTCTCATGTCTAAAGATCTGTAATATTATACAACTTAAGTGAATTTACGGCTAATGCGAAAAGTTGTAAGTTGGCACATATTGTCAACTAGCCCCGTGATTATTGTGCCAACTAACCCCAAAAACTTTTTACTCATAAAATGGCTTATAAATCCCCAAAAATGTGAAATATTGAAAACCATAAAATGTGACAGGTTAGAGTGAACCATACAACACCTACATCTATTTGAGTTTGTAGCTAATGTAACTTGTAGCTAATACTTTAAGCTGTCTAAATTTAATTTTTGTTAATGACAATTAATAGGAATTTTACCAAGTTTGAAAATTAAATTTTTTAGCCTTTGTAATGAAACAAATTCTACAAATAAATAAAAAAGGTGCAGTTTACTTTTAAAAAAGATCTATAGGTACATTTGTAAGCTTTTTTAAAAACAATCAGATTAATTAGAGCTTAATTTTACCTTGAAAAAAAAAAAAAAAAAAAAAAGACTCTTTTAAAATCAAAATTACCTTTACTTGAGTACTTCGAGGTTTCATTGTTAGGTCACAAACTGCTCCATTAGTATACTTTTGATTATGCATTCGCCCACTCTTAATTTCTGATTCATTCTTGAAACAAATCAAAATACTATCATGTTAAATTGCATCGAATACTATAAAAACTCTAAAAAATCTTTTTTCATAAAAAAAAAGACAAGAACAATTTTACATTTTTTTACCATGACCATGATGACAAGATTTATTTTTTCATGACCAATCAAAGTATTGTTAATGTTTAATTGAATATAATCACTCACTATTGATACATTCCAATGATCTTCTGATTCATAAACTCCTAGCAACGTTACAGCACTTATTTTTGCTCCACCTACGAAAAACAAACTTTAAAGAGTTTAAAGTTAAGGTAAAATTTTGTTTTTGACCCTTGATATTTTTTGTAAAAAAATATATTACCATAAATCAATAGTTAATCAAATTTAGTTTTAATAAAATACTAATTTACATTTTCACATATACTAAAATTAAATATAGAGCTTTTTACATTTGTTAGTTTTAATAACTAAGCAGGCCAGTCACTTGAAAAGTCTTACTTATGATATTTAAGCATTCATCCACTTAATCATTTCAACAGTACAAATAAAAATGATAAGACATTATAGAATGTTAAAAAACATTGCAACAGTTGATTGTGAACATCTATAAAAGTTTTTCACTTAAAAGTTGCACATAAAAAATGTGTAAAATTCAAATTTTGGCTGCAAAAAAATTGATAGGCAAGTTAGAGGAAATTTTCTATATTAACAATTATTATAAAACAATTTATTACAGATAAATACTACTTTCTTACTAGTCACATGGAACTGTTCTACTTTATCTTTGTGACAAACTTTATATGACCACCAACCTTTGTGCTAAAAAATTTTAAAAACTTCTAGCATCTTTTTTTACATAGCATGACCATCTAGTAAACTAAAAATCCAAACCAAAAAATGTTAAAAAACACAATGTATTTTTTTGTAATACTCTTTTCAGCCCATGATACGTTATATCTTGTTAACAACAACTTACATGAACAAGACAAGATCCATTAAAAGCTTCATCTAATATCTTGGTCACCAAATTAAATTGAGCATTTGGACTCTTTTGCTCATCACCAAAATTTAACTGGATATCTGGGAGAGAGCATATATACTGTTGCCCATGTTTTGAGGAAACAATCAACTCATTTTCACCAACTTTCTAAAGTATACATTTAATGAAAAAATTAATTATTTAAGAATTAGAAACAAAAGATAAAATTTTGATATTAATCACTTTAAGACAATAACATTATGTTTTTTAATGAGACAATTACATAATCTTCATTATCATTATCATTTACTTGTCACAGTTAACTATTATACTCTTCTCTTCTTTAAACTTAAAAACATTTTTAAATAAGTTTAAATCTTTTTAAAAGTTGTTTTTAAAGAACTTTAGAGCTTTCTTTAAGAACTGCACATTTTAACATTAATTATGAATAAAAATTGGATCAATCACATATGATTATCATCTTCATATTGTCACAGTTAAATATTACGCCTTTCTTTAAACTTAAAAGTTTATTACGCCTTTCTTTAAACTTAAAAGTTATTATTATGCCTTTCTTTAAACATAAAAGTTTCAAGAAAGACATAACATTTGAATAAAATTTCAAAGTTTAAATTTTTTTTTAAACTTTTAAAAAAAATTTAAACTTTAAAATTCTATTCAAATGTAATGCCTTTCTTGAAACTTTTTTTGAGAATTCCTTTGAGAGCAACTATATTGTTACATTAACTATAAACAAAAATTGGAAATCTTGATCTGCAAAATTAACTCACTTAAAAGCAATTATTAGCCCACCCCAGATCATTTTCTGCATTTATTGCATTTATTTGTGGTTATCTGTTGTTGCAAGTATGTTTTTAAAAATTAAGATAAAATACTTATGATGATAAATTGATGAATATAATAATAAAAAAAAAATAATTAAAAAAAAAAAAAAGACTAATGTTATAATAATAAGTCAAACCTATCACTAGTGTAGTGTCATAGCATTTTCAAATTGGTGCACAGTAGCAGTAAAAATGTTGATAGAAAAATTATAACTTCCAGAGATGAAAGACTACAGATTTAAAATCAATTCTACAATTACAAATAAATAAATTAGGTGGGGATTAACATTGTTAAGATTAATGTTGAAAAAAGGTTATATAGAATAGGAATCAAACTTATTTTAGGTTTACAAAAGCAGAAACCCAACTTGACAGAAAAATAAGAAATGTCATAAAAATCATAAATTCTCTCCAAAACTATTATTTTGGTCTGTTATAAGTGACTATATGGACTGCAGTGGCTCTACATTTTGAAAGGAAATATAAAACAAGACCACTACATATAAACTCTTATGAGACTGCTGCTACCTCAATTATACAACTAGTTTCCTAATATTGAACCAAAAAAGCCCATGCAAAAATAGACATTTAAAAGAGATCAACAAATACATTCCTTTAAAAGAAAAAAAACTTTATATTCCTAATTAACATTGCTAATTGATAATATAACAAGTTATCGTTATATTACTAATAACTGATTATTCTTATTTAACAAATTTAATTCACCTAAAATGAAAAAAAATTACTAAATATTTAAAGTAGGACTATTAATTTGATCAGGAGCTATATATATTTGAGATGCTAACTATCAAAAAGATCTATATTTAAAAAAGTGAAATTGTGTGATGAAGGTCAACCAGTGTTGAAATAAGATTACATATGGAGTTTTGTTACAAGAGGAATATAACCTGTTGAATCTAAGCATAGAACAAAATATTTTGATTTACAACTTTACCAAAACTTGGAGAAGATTTGGTTGCAGGTGTTAGTTCTAAAAACAATAACTTTCATAACATGAGGTTCACTTTAAATTCATGCATGTATTTATATGCAAGTAATTACAAAACATATATACCTCATGAAATAATACAGGGTCATTAGATATTATTACTCCGTATTTCATTCTTGAAATTTCCTCTACATCTAGGAATGATTGGCATTTTAAATTTACGATGAATATAGAAAACCATATCATTACAAAATTCGTAGATGATTTTTCCCAACTTATTGGGCATGCCATCTTTTTGCTCTGTTTTCTTATTTCGCTGGATTGTTTTAAAAAAAGATAAACTCCATCCAATCCCAAACTACCTCGTTGCAGCGGTTTTCGTTATGTTATTTCATTTTGCATAATTAAAATTTTATGAAAATTTATTGCAATCAATAATAATAATCCGATTCTCTTGACTTTTTATAATTAAGAAAAATTGTCTAAAATATAAGCTCAATTACCACCTGAGTGATATTGTGCAGTTAACTGGAGAGTGGATCACTGGATTGACATTGTGCAGTGAACTGGAGAGTGGATCTGAATGTTAAGAATTAACAATAACTCAGAGAAATTAACAAAAAAAAAAAGAATTCTTCTGCTACAATCATAAAACTAAGGAGAAAACTTGAAGACTCATATCAATTATTTTCGTAAACTTTATCTCCCATGTCAATTATTTTCAAAATATGAATCGTTTTATCTAAATACTTGAACGATTCAGGGTAATAAGTAATTTGTCTTACAAGAGATAATGAGCCAGCTATTTTTGGTTTTAATAGAGGTAATAACTTAAATAGTCAATAAATTTAGAGATAGATGAAGCCTTTAACCTATCACAGATAATGTAATCAGTAGAGGCCAAGTAGAGGTCTACTCATTTCCCCCAGGATATACTTTTTTTTGAGACGAGCTTCTTTTGTTATGTTGTTTTTATAAATATTTAAAAGTAAAACGTCTATGAAACTTATGTAAATAATGATAATGTAAGAAATTATGTAAATAATAATTTGGAGGTTTTCTGCTACCAATCAGATTCATTTCAGAAACTTGACTTTGCAGAAAAATTTTGTTTTAATTTACGATTACCTACTAAAGATACGACCGGATATCACATTTTTGAGGGGGAAATTAAAAGTCCATTTTTATCCGGAAAATGGCTGGGCTAAGTTGTTGGAAAAAAATGTTTTGCTTATGAATTGAACTTGGTGAGTTTACGTGAACTGAAATTAGATTGATAAATACAAGCCGCAATTCGTTAGCTTACTTATTGAAACACATTAGAATAAACGTTGCTTTAAGTATATATTTACTCAAAGAAAAAAGGCAAATGAGTAATACCTGGACTTTTTACAAGGTAATCTCTAATATTAAAACATTACAATGACTTGCTAAAGACTTTTACCTGTGTATTTGGAACAAACTATTCTTTTTTTTTTACTATGTTCTGATTACAAATTTCCATGAGTTCAAACAATATTCATATATTTAAAAATCTAATCCAATTACTATTATTGGCTTAATTTTTTTATAGCTTTTGTTTATTATCAAAGAATATATTGACAATCATTTTTGTTTCAAGCATGAAACCCCAATCTTGGTAATTACCACAAACAAGTTTGTATTTTTATTTTGTGTACTCAGAAATGCTTCAGCTTGAAGAGTGACTACAATTGCTTACGCAGTTTGAGTTGTCATGGTGAATGCAAACTAATAGTACTTCCAATTGATCCAATGAACAAATGGTCTGTAGAATATCTTCTTGATCCAATGAACAAATGGTCTCTAGAATAACTTCTTGTCTCCATCAATAGCTGTCGATAAATCAAAGCTTTAATTAAAGGCCATAGGTTGACAAATTTTTTTTTTTTACATTTGTATTATTTTTAACTGCGCGTCAATGCATAACTTACTTTTAACTAATTTATATTTTGCTTAACACAATTTGACGTAACACAAAACATGAATTTAATAAAATAAACGAAGTATTCTGTACTTTGCCATAGCTTTATTCTGGCAGTTTTATTTGCCTTGTAAATGAGAACTTTCCTTGGGTTTACTTATTTAACTGAGGGAGTTCATGTTTACTTATCTAAAGTTTTTGGGGGAGATTTTTCAATTAGTAAATAACAACTCGAAGACTACATATTTTCAGAGAGTCATTACAGGCAACTAAACCGGGTTTTAAATTTCCCCCTTTTAGAATGTGATATCTTCAGTAGTGATGTACCAGACATGGCTTTTTTCATAAATTATCTGCGCAGATAATAAAGGGCCTGTTTATATAGAAAGCGGGCTGGCTTGTTTGCCGAGCCAGCCCGTTTGCCGAGATATCGACGTCATCAATATTTTAACTTAGTTTTATATTGCGTTTATATGAATAAACGAGCTAGCCCGGATAGCGAGATCTCACTGTTTTTTGCCGAGATCTCGGCAAACGGGCTGGTTAATTTCTGATATAAATTTGTACGCATGCGTATAAACTCTTACATTTTTTAAATTTGAAAGCTTTCACGTAAAATAATAAATTTAAGAATAAAACTGACAATTTCCGTGTACTTAAAATTTTAGTTGTTTTGCTTTTAAAATTTACCAAAGATCCAGTATCTTTTAAGTAATATAAAGTAATAGCTACTTTTTTATCTGCTGATAGAGCTCTAGAGTTAGGAGAAAAAGGGTCAGGAGATAAATAAGGGCTTAACTCTGAAACCAAATTCATGAGAAGAAACCGTGAAAGGCTAAAATTTGTTTTCCATACATCAATGGGAGCTACACCAGTTATTATATTATGCCACCATAAATCAGTTCTGCCAGTTTTAAACCAGCAACTACGATTTTTTTTTAAAGCACCTCTCTCTTGCTTGTTTCATCTTTTGAAGTTATTGTGATCGTTTTCGTAAAAGAATAGTATTTAAAAAAGTATCAAATGTAATGTGTTTTTTTTTGTCGCCAGCCGCCATCTTTAAAGTTATTATTTTACCGATAAAGAGGCCAGCCCTGCTAGAAAAAGCCAGGCTGACCTCGATATCATTTTTTATTTTTTTGTCAAAAATTCATATAAACGCAATTTTAAAACTGGCTCGTTTTCCGGGCTAGCTCGGCAAACGGGCTAGCCCTTGTCCATATAAACAGGCCCTAAATTGGAAAAGTCATAACCGGTGCATCAAGATTTTATTTTTAACTCAGAACAACATTACACAGAAATTCTCTATGTTGACTTTTGACAAGACCATTTTGTAATTATGATATTTCAGAGAAATCTTTTTTCATACTTCTAACCTTTTTGACTGATTCGTAATTCTGACGAACCTCCATTTGTATCAAAGCTATTTTGGCCTTTTATTTAATTTTATATTTTGGAAAAGCAGCCAAAAACAAAACTCAACAATTGGCTAAAAAAAAACCTGATAAATTTAAAACAGCCAAAAAAAAAAACAGCTTCATTATATATAAAAATGGAGCAAAGTTATAGCTATTTACTTAATAAGTATACATTCAATATGTTTCTTCAAATTGCAGCGTTTGTAGCAAGAAAACATGAGTAGTGAAACAGGATCTGCAAACTTAACTGGCACTTGTAGTATCAAAATATTCTAAAATAAAATATTTAGTATGTGTTGTTTTTAGAAAAGAAAAACTAATTTTTCAATATAATTTCGAATAATCCAGTTTTCACAACAAAATTGAAGCAAGCTAAAGATAAGCAAGCTATAGGTTAAAGATAGGTTAGTGCCCAGGTAGAAATATATTATACAAATATGATTTTCAAGTTGGGGTTAGTGCTGAGGTCTTTCTTGGAATAAATTTTCTACTAAACCTTTTTAATATCAATTACGAAATTTTACGGAATTATTGTTAGCAGCAATAATAATAAAAAAAAAAGAACAAAGGTTTCTTAAGAAATTCGCGAAGATTTCTGACAAACATAAAATTTACAAGAGAATAACGTAAGTTAACCGGTATCATAACGCAACATAAACAGCAACCATCTTATGTAAAATACTATAGTAAATGATCTATTTACTCTAAATTGCTACCTTTAGAATTGCATTGCATGATTACTGCGCAATCTTGATTTAAAAGAGGATGGTTAACCTTAAGAAATGGTCACACTTAAAGAAGTTTTTCAACTTACAAAATGAAAAAAGAAATTATAAGTCACGCAATGGTAATCTTGTGTTAACAATCAAACAGAAATATTGATCCATAAAAAGGGAGTGGAAAAAAAGAATTAGTCAAGTCAATTACAGAGCATAAGTTTAATTGCCTTGCTTTGCTTCCAACAATCATGTTACTTCAATAACCTAAGAAAAATATTTTTTTGCTTCACACAAATTATTTTATTACCCAATTTACATAGATTTCTGAGCATAGTATTTTTGACAAATAATTTTTCTCTTCCTATATAATTATATGACCTTTTTATAATTCCTTGTTTACATGATTTGTTATTTATAATAAAATCTTATAATATTTTATAACTAACATTTATACGTAAAAAAGAAGTATCGAATCTCTACTTTATTATTTACTATTGCATTATCATTTACTATTGCATTATTATTTAGCTAAAGTTGTATAATTATTTACTCTTACTATCATTCTATTATATAAATATTTAACCATATTTTTGTTTATACTTTATATCGATTTTATTGTTAAATGGCTGCCTTTTAAAGTATGTTAATGTGTGCCTGTTACGTTTATAAGCTAAAAAACAGAGGTTGTCCGTTCAAAAAAAGAAATTTCGTTATTACGTTTACAAAAAAATGAAAAGAAATAGAAACCCAGTGCATGCAGTGATTTAAATAATGTTTTATTTAGACTTTAACAATGTTTATCCATCGAAAGTATTCTTGAAAACATCCGAGGCACGTGCTTTGAACTCACTCTACAGTTTGGTTAAATTGGTTTGTAAAAAGTATTTGACAAAGTTGGGCAGTTGATTTTTTGAAAGTAACACTTAGAAGGGTTTGCATTATATGAATTGTGCGTAAAGTATTTTAGTTGTTAAAAATAAACAAAAATTTTAAAGATATAAATCTATAAATATGTTAAGAAAAAAAAAAATATCAACGTACAATAATTTATTAAATATCATTTTCTTGCAAAATATTTATTTCCTATATCTTTAACTAAATTTCTTTTCTGAGTTTCTATTTAAAAAAGAATCCATCTGTCACATTTCCTAGTAACCATCTTAGAAGTTGTAATAAGGGAAGCAAATATTTACCAGATTATGACAATTTCCCAGGATATATCAATCGCAACGGAAAATTGAAAAATCAATATTTTCCTGTTTATTTTTCAATGTTAGTTGTTTTTTCCTTTTTGTTTGGCTTAGGACGCTATTTATACCTCAATCTTGTTTTAAGTCCATTTTCAATTATATAGTTTATGAAAGTTTGTTTTGCTTAATTGTTTTTTTAAAAAATATTTATTATTGTTATTGATTTGCAATCTTGAAAAACGATTTTGTTGATATTTATCACGTTTAGGTTATCTTTGCAACGTTTTAAAAGAAAAATAATATGAATATTCTGACGTGACCCCTAACGTGGTGCATCTAAATGCTAAAACCCCAATGTTTTTTACTATTATTACTTTTTTAATTTATTATTTTTTTACAATATAATATAATTATCATAACGTATATATGCTGAGGTAATTAAAGTCATTGCAGGGTAAAATATAAAATATATCGAATTACTACACTGCAATATGGCCATAATAATTGTAAATAAACAAGAAATATACAAAGGTTATTGTTAAATATACACATGGTATTTTGAAATTATAAAAAGACAGAAGTAATTTTCAAGATAAATCTAAAATATTTTTTAAATGAGTTGAAGATGAGTTCGTTTCTACGTTTCTTTTGTCTCTTTAAACATAAAAATGGATTTTTTCGATCTTTCGAGCTTTCGATCATTTCTTTAACAATCCAATCGCATTTTAAAAACTCTTTTATTTATACTGAGCTAGTTTTAATGTTACTTTTTTATCTTTAATACCAATTTTCTATTTTTAATGCCCTTTTTTCTGTTTTTAATGTTACCTTTTTTTTTTTTACCTTTTAAAGGATCTCGATTTATCTTTGTAAAAGTTCGATTCTGTAACCTTGGATAATTAAATTAATTTTTCTTTTGTGTTGTAGCGGAGTAAAAGTGTCCTTTTATAACAGATTGATCATTCGGGCTGCTATTATTCAATCACCGCAGTAATTAACAAACGACTTGGGAAAAAAATTCTTTTTTTACAAGGTGTTTGCTGACTACCATTATTTTGTAGATTACAATGTGTTTATTAATTTATTTTTTTAGCTTTTTTTAAAAGAAAAAAAAACCTTCATATACTGTTTCTAAGTCACTCGCCAAAACCAGAACAAAAAAAAAAAGAAGACAAAAAAAATTTCTGAGAGAGGCGTGACGACTGGAAACCTACCCCACCCCCCCTTCCTCTTGCAGCCGTCCCAAGTTTTCAGAAACCACTAGAGTAAGTTAGCCCAGCCCTCATTCATCCTCTCGAAGGGTCCAAGTAAAGGTGACTATCATCTGAGATAATATGAGAGAAAATATTAACTTATTTCCACTTAACCCTTTGAAATATTGAAAAATGAATTAAAAAAATTAACACAACTCAAACGATGATCCTTGATGACTTTAAATTGACACAAATATTATTTGTCCGTTGCAGCATACGCCCATTACCTCAGGCTGTACTCAACGCAATGTAAATAATTAACTTTCTTTATAATTCATGGCGTAAACATTTTTTTGAATTAATTGGTTTAAAAAATGGAGAAAACAGTTTTATCATAATTCTCATAAACAACACATTTTTGACAGGACTCGAAAATACATCGGCATAAACAAGGATAGTATTTTTATTGCGACGGAGTTTTACAAACATTTGTTTTCAATAGGGATCTGTTAACATATATCAATCAAAACATTTATAAGTAAAATTTCACAACCATAATATTGCGTTCCCCAAAAGAGAAAAGAAATAAACGAGAAAGCAGTAACAAAAATTAAAAATCAACCAACAAGTAATTTATAAGCAGTTAAAAATGTTGTTCTAGAGAAGTTTCTATAAGAAACAAAATATCTAGTATATTCTTTAAATGATGCTTGTATATAAGTTTCTGCATGTATGTTTTATAAAATACTTTTTTTTTTTTTAGTTTTAGTAGTGGAAAAGCTTCGTTATCAACTTTTTATATTAAATATCAGTTTTAACCACACAAAAACTAAACCTTTTTTTTTTATATCTTTCAGTTTTAAGTCAGGCAAAGATTCATTAAAAAAAAAACTATATGCGTCACTAAATATAAACGAATTAGCTAAATAAATATTTATAAAGTCAATCCTGTTTAATAATATTACAAAATTAATATTCAAAAACAGTATATTTAACTTTAGTTTTTTCTTCATTCGTTACTTTATTGCGCTGCGAATGGATATAGTTAACATTTTATCATCTACTCTTATTCACGTCTAAAATATATAAATAAATATAAGAGTTTCTAAGCAAAGAATTTCTTTTGTCGTTTTAAATTTGTTCTGAGTTTACTTCATAAAGAACAGTTGCGTGACGTTTTTGTGTCATTTACATCAGTGATGCTCCGGTGAAGTTGCCATTGTTTAACAGTCGCGTGTTTTGTTCAACAAACGGGACAACAGTCTTCTTACCGAAAGCCCTAGATTTTCCTATATCGCCCGGAAATCATTACCTTTTCATCGCAGACTCATTTAAAATTCATAAAAGTTGTTTTAGTCCTTTGGGTATCAGAGCGTTTATTGCACGAACAGGTTTTGACATTTTTGATACTGTATACAGTCGTCGTGTTGTCATCAGCACAAAAAACTTTAACCAATTTTTGTTTTACTTTGCTTTCCGCACAAACATAATCATGCTTAGTTTCTTCTATCACTTTCTCAAAGTTTGTTGTATATTGGTTCAAATAGTATTGCGGGATGCAATAACCAGTACATACGCTAAATTTTACGGGTTTTAGCGAAGTGCAGTTTCGCTGCTTATCTCCAACGTGACGCCTAACAGTATATTTTCGACATCCTCCATCAAACGGGTCTAGTTTTAAAATTCAATCAGTTAAAATCCATACAATTAAACCATGATACAATCTTGAATATATTAACTAAATTATATTTAATCAAATATTTAGATAATAAGTGAATCAACCAAATAAATAATTCTAGACTTCAATTTTAGCCTAAAATTTGCCATCAAAAAGTTCTTTTCTTTATTACTCTTTTGATATTATTTAACAGATAAATTTTCCCGCCGAAAGAAAAAACTGCAGGAATTTTTACGGTTTTTAGATATTCACATTTTAAAAGTTTAATGTAAGTTGTTATTGGTTGTTCAAATTTTTGAGCCGGTTTCTTTACTTAAACTTTTTTTCAGAAAAATTTTTATCGGGCCGTCTATGAGGTAGAGGCGATAATTTTTTAAATTCATAAATTGACTGCTGTATATATCTTTAATATCCAAAAATTGACTGCTGTATATATCTTAAATATGCGGTTTTTTTATACAGTTTGAAGGTTTTTCTCTGAGTAACCCCTAAAGTAAAATGATGGTACTCAGTAAAAGGTATGCAATTTTCGTAAGAGATGGCAGTTAAACTTAAATTAATAAAACCTTTTAGATAGTCTGACCTATTTTGCTTTATTTTATCGATTACGCAGTCACGGCGTTTAGAAGCAAAAAGATAGATTAAGTTGGTATTTATGTAGCACAATTTGACGCCAAGAAAAATTTACGTTTTTCATGTTTATCTTCTTAGAAGATAAGAACTTTGTGGAGCACAAATAACAGTTGCTACATAAAACTAAACGTGTTTATTTATTTTATAAACGTGCTAGTAAAGGGAGATATCGGAGCACATTTATTTGCTTCAAGTACACGATGCTTTTTGTCAAGTTGTATGCACAATTATAGATTAGTCTACACCACCAAAATTAGAGGGAAATGGCAATCTCTACTTCCATTTTCGTTAGTGATACCTAACCGCATTCAAAAACAAAATAAATAATATATCTCTATAACTAATTAAAGTATTAAAAAAAAAACCCGAGTAAAAAAGTTGTAAAGCCAAACAACATTTTAAATATTGCAATAAATAATTTCACGTTTGTTTTCATTTAAATCGCAATATAACCGCAATAAACAAATTAGCTGTGAACTTCTTAATGTGTAGCAGAGAAAACGATGTTTAGATTATATTCGTAGATAGTTCCCAGACGTGAGAGATCTTTCTTCATGTGAAAACCGCAAAAGTTTGCAAATGTTAAATGAGTAAAATTTAAAAACAGTTTCCTTTTGTAAAATGTTGCCCCTAAAATTCTAAGGGCAAAGTTTCTTTCATTCTTTAACATTAAGTCAATTAAAGGAAAAATTTTTAGTTATTTTGTTGCATATATATATATATATATATATATATATATATATATATATATATATATATATATATATATATATATATATATATATATATATATATATATATATATATATGTATGTATGTATGTATGTATGTATGTATGTATGTATGTATGTATGTATGTATGTATGTATGTATGTATGTATGTATGTATGTATGTATGTATGTATGTATGTATGTATGTATGTATGTATGTATGTATGTATGTATGTATGTATGTATGTATGTATGTATGTATGTATGTATGTATGTATGTATGTATGTATGTATGTATGTATGTATATATAAAATCATTACAGTTTGTTAGAATAATTGTGGAGTTATTCAGTTTGACAAGATTATTCCAATGAGGTTTTAAGAAAACATTGAAAGATCTTCTTTGAATATTTTCAGAGTTTATTAATGTTTTGTTTGTGTATTCGTATGTAAAAGTTCGTATATAAAAAGTTCGTATATAAAAGTTTATCATGTGAATAAATGCGTAGTAATAACGAGGAAAAGGAAGTATAAAAGGAATAAGATTGAGAACTCAAAAATAATATATGAAATGGTTTTATATAAACTGAGTTTTGACCGGTTTAAACCGGATAATAAAAAGCAAATTAACACGATTATTAACTGGAATACCAGACTGTAACTGGACAAATAGTTAAAGTGAAAAATTGTTGTGAAACCAGAAGTAATAGATAAACCAGATAAACTTTCATACAAAACCAAGAAAGAAAAAAAATTATGGATCAATCAGAAGTTATATTGAACTTCACATAAAAATTATGTAAAATAATTTTTCTATCCTGCTAATACGGTCCAGGAAGTAATACGTTGTTTCCGTACCCCAAGAAGTGACGGAAAACACCAGCCGTTTTACCGCGTTTTAGCAAAGTTTGTTACACAATTTTACGACTGTGGTGTCGCTTATCACCTAAATTTATTTTTAGTAACAACGACTGTTTTAGTAAATAATATCAAAAAGCAATTAAAAAATAATAAATTATTACTAAACTGGATGTTAAAAATCAGTGTTCTCGACCCTTTTAAAACAGTGCCTTTGTTTATAGCAGCACCGTTTTAAATTTTTTTCAAAATTTTGAGGGAAAAAAGAAAAAAAAAAGAAAAGAAAAGAATGATGTCATAATAATTGTATCAGTTGATGATGAAAAAATATATATTGCTGAAATAAATTGTTCAAGACTCACTTTGTATTAGGGTTTTTGTAGCTATTCCAATTTCTCCGCCATTTTTTAAAGGCGCAACTTTTGTAGGTTTCGTAGACACCATTAGAAGCATGCAACAAAAACAAGTGAACGGAGTGTAAACAACTATTCCTTTCATCGTCATTTCGAAATACTCAATTTCATGAAGGTTTAAAACATTAATTATTATTGTGAATTCCATCCAAACATCATAAAGTCGATGTAATTCTAAAAAAAATAACGCGTTAATGCACGTTACGAACTTTGCACCTCGATGACCGCAACAGTCAACTACAATTCCAACAAACAAGAAAAAAGTGGCTTCAATAAATCATTTACCAAAGCTGTGCTATTCTAAAACAATTTTTAATATTTTACAAAAAGCAATACATATTAAATCGAAATATTCAGTTCTGATTTGCTCCCCTTTTAAATTAAAATAATTTAAAAACCCATACTACACTAAAAATTTCAATTACAGATCATCGCACGTTTCTCTAAAAACGCTAATTTTAGTCTTCCATATTTTCAATTCTAATATACAAAAAGATGTCTTTAAACTTTTTTAGCTGTTTTTCGCATTGTAAAACCATTGAATAACAATATAGAGTGTTTAACTTAACATAATATATGCTGTTTACACAACAAAAGAGTGAAAAGTGTCGGTAAAATAATACCGATTTTTAATTCTTACAATCTGTTGTTGTGATGCATAAATTTTATCCGAAATATAAATTTTTGATGTTTTATTCGATTTAAATGGTCAATCGTTTGGTTTCGTTTGAGGTTTGACCTTGATGTCTGATCTCATCTTCTTTTTAACTTTTGTGGCAGAATTTTTTTGAGTTTGACAATATCAGTTGACATACATTGTCATGGTAAACCCTTCTTATAAATAATTCTATAAATATAAGCAAATAATTATCTTATCATTAAAAAAATAATAACAATAAAGTTGAAAATAATTAGCTTAACATTATCTAAAGTTTTAACTGCAGATTTTTTAATAAAAATAAATTATTTTTGAATTATTTTAATGTTTTAAAAACGATAAATAAAATTTCCGACGGATAATTCTTTTTAATGACTCCCCTAAAATTTTAACAAATCTTTAAAGGTATTTTAATAAATCTTTAAAGGTATTTTAATAATTTTTAAAGAAATTTAAAATGTTTAAAAAAAAAAAAAATTAAAAACCTTTAAATTAAGTTTCAGTGACACGCGCATTCGAATTTGAACTCTACCTCAAAGCTCTGAAAAAAGTTTTGCCAAAAAGCTATTTTTATGGTTTTTCATGTTTTTTTGGCATTTAAAATTGTTATAATTTGAATTTTTTTTTTGTATCTATTACTTGTTTGTTGTTTTTAAAAACTAGATGCATTAATTTATTATTCAACGACTCTATTGTCTTAGTAATAATTCCTATCGACGGTTTTCAATTTTACTTCTAACTAATAAATTAGTGTTTCCTAAGTTGATTAAAGATTAAAATATTTGATTTTCTCTTCTCAGTGTTTTTAGCGTTAAATGGATAAGCAAAAAGGATAATGCAAAGTCCTCTAAACCATTGAAACTTGAAAAAGGAATTTTTTGTTAAAGTTAATAAATAGTGAGCTATTAAAGTTTATGCTATGCAATGAGAAAGGGTATACAATTACTCATAATTTTGGTATCGGCTATTACCGATACCAAAATTATGAGTGAATGATGGTAGCTGCGGCGGCGGCGGTGGTGCTTGATAATATCAAAAGGTGGTGCATGCTTTTCAATATCGATAATAATTTTCTCTCACGAAGATTATTAATAGATATTTAAGATCATGCACAGTATCTAAAAAAATTTACTTTGAGAAATTACTCAATTAATCTTCATAAGCATATAAAAATACCTACAGAAGGTAATGTAACCCAATCTTTACAAACTCAGCATAATTAAACCGAATTTCCATTAATAAGCATTACGTCATTAAATCTCAAAGATAATAAGAACGAGCTTTTAAAAGTTTTTATAAAATAAGTTTTTAAACTGAAATAATGAGTTAAATAGAGTTCTTTTTTGAAGAACATATTTAACATTTTTCTCTGGATATCCATTCATCAGAACTTGTATTGTTGTTAACCTTATCGATTGTTAACAACGTTGTCATTCATTCATATTTGTCAGTTTTAATGTTTATAGCATTTAATCCAAGTAAAAGTTGTGATAAAATGTTAAAACACGAGCTCAATGTGTTGAGGTTTTGCACATTTTTTTATCTTCTTTAAATTTCTCATTCAATTTAATCAATTGCAGCACTCTTCATGGATGAAAATAAAATTACTTTGAAAACGTGTTTTTTTTTAGGAGAACTAAAATCTTAAATAGTAATAATATTACATCACAAGATTTTTCATTCGAACAAATATGTTTTTTAAGAATATTGAAGTTTGATCACTTTAAAAGTAATTGTTTAAAAAAGCAAGTATTTTTAAAAAGACCAAACTTCAATCTACAAATTGGTAAGTAACACTTAAGCGTTTATAAAATTATAAAGTTTTCATCAAAACCACAGACATACCTCTGCTTTGATTCCGGTTTTTTTGGTGCTATGCAATTAAGACTTTAATGTCTACTCATTTTTATAGAAAAATACTAGCAGTTCGACTATTTTTATCTCTATTGTAAAAAATGCTAATAACTCAAATAATCTCCATGTAATAATGTTTAGGATATCTATGTTTAATTGGCTTGGGTGGGAGCTGTTATGTTAGGAATTTGCTTCATCATGACATTTGATAAGATGGCAATAGAATTAGGGAAAATTTTTATTAATTGCATTTATTACATCATCATTCATACATTAAATATATCAATACCAGTATTATTTTTTAAATATATTGCTGCCACTCATTCTGCTGACGTAAAATTTTCTTAAAAATAGACTAGACTTGCCTGAACATTAATGGTTAAATGGTAAGTTTTTTTGCACCTGTTACAACTCAAGTATACTTCAATTTGTATTAACTTCATAGAGGTGTTTCAACACAAATATCCCTTTTTATCACAAGAATTTATTGATTCGTATTAGCTTCTAGCGTAGCGTTTGTCTTAGTAATTCAGCACGAAAACAGCTCACTTTCAGTAGTTTATTATAGAAAAATGATTTAAATAAAAGATTTTATCAAATTAAAAAAGTTAAAAGGTGATACTTGTCTACATCATTTGTTGGGCCTGGATCTATTTCGAACCAACAACGTCGATAATATGTTGATAAAAAGGGAAAAGGTTACGCGAGACATGGTTCAAATTCAAGACAAGGGAAAAACACTTTTAAACCTTTAAAACCATTAAAATCAGTAGAGCTACTGGCTGGAGCTAGCTCGAGCCGAAAAGATCGGGGGAATTCTTCTTGCTTAAAAGTTCAATTTTTTATTTCTTCTTACTTTTTTTTTTACGTAAATTGGAAAATAAGTTTTTCTATTCCTATTTTTCTGTAAATTATCGGAATTACAGAGAGAATTATGAGTTTTTATAGTACAAAATCTAATTACTCTCTTAGTAATTCCGATTATTTTCAGAGAAAAAGGAAAAGAAAAATTTATTTCTTAATATCTAAACAAAAATTTAATAAAAAATCGAATTTTTAAGCGAGATCGAGCTTCGAACTCTGCAACCTCCCCTAAAGAGCTCGATCTTTTCGGCTCAAACTACCTCGAGTAGCTCTGAAAAATCATACTTTTAAACACGCTATAACCTTTTAAAATAGTTTTAAATTATTCTCAGCCAAAGTGTTCATTAAAAATTTACTTTAATACTACAGTAGCACCAGTTTGTCTTAAAGTTTTAGAAAAAGTAAAACTTAATGATGATTTCATCAAGGAGTTATTAAAAATGAGTTGTAAACAAAATAATTTCCAAAAACATAATGCAAAGGTAATTTAATTCAGTGTTCAGACTGTTTGAAACTTTAAAGTTAACATGACTTTATAGAAGTAATACATTTCTTTAGGAACAGCCTATTCAAAATGCAAGTTTTGTATCACACCTGAGAAATCCAGAAAACTTTGAAAAAAGTCAGCAAAAGCTGGAAGAAAAATGTTCTCTTATTTTTAGGAGTAGGCTAAAAGCAAGAGTAAAAATTTTGTTCTGTTATGTTTTAGAGGTTTTGTTTTCGCTAAAATATTGTCCTATGCTTAATCTTTTAAAAAAAATTCATAAATGTTAAATTAGCCGCTTTCCCTTAAAACGGAATATGAATCCGTCAATTAAAAGTTACCGGACCAAAAGGCTTTAGTAAAAAGCAGCTTTGCTGAATAATTTGAAATCTTTCAACTCTCATTTTGACTTTTCGATTCACGTAAATATAAAGTTTGCATCAAAGTTTGTCGTTATTGTTTCTACGATATCAACGTTGTGTCGTTATTGTTTCTACGTCGTCAATTTTAGATTTAGAGCCATATTTGGTGTTGAAGAATTCTGTCAATCCGACGTTGAAACCATTTTTTTTTCGAGGCCGGCAATCACGATCTGTTTATTAACGCCTTATCAAGCCTTTCTTGTGATGTCATTTTAACGCCGATAGTCAACAAATTTGACTCCAAGCAGTTAAAACAAAAACTAAGGCTGATCTCTCTAAAGTCCTAAAACGTTAAGTTTTAGTACATTGTAAAGACAAAAAAATACTATAAACCTGTTTTTAAGTTCTTCATATGAAATTTTTACAGAAACTTTTAAGTTTGAAGTTATGAACATTTTAAGGACTGTAAAAAAAAGGAGTTTTACAAGCTTTTTTTTACAGGTGAAATTGATCTGTAATGTAGACTTGATTTTCTAAAAATACCACTAAGGAAAAATTATTTAAAAAAAAAATCCATTTTCTGTGATTATTGGGAATATTTTAACTTTTAAATGTTACCTCTTCGCTACCAAAAAAATTTTTTTATTTTATGCTCACTAATTGCCCAAGTCTACCTTCCAAAAATAGGTTTGGGAAAGAGGGTAGTTCCTACGACTCTGGTTCATTAAAGCGATATTATGATTCGTTTAATCAAACCATTAAAAAAAAATTTAGAATCATTCTGTATTTGAACAACTAAATTCATATAAAAAATCCATGAAAATAAATAGTCACGAAAACAAATCCACGCAAAACTATATCATCCAAGTTAACTAACAACCAGGCTCGTCAAGAGGATGAGTGCCAACTTACTCTAGTAAACATCTGGAGCCAGGGGCTGCTTCAAAAGGCAATTACTTTTTGGTCACGATCTCTCTAGAAAATTTTTCTTTGGTTAGTTTTCATTTTTTGTTTTTGTTTGTGGCAAAGAAAAAGTTTATAAAAGTTTATCTACTTACAAAAATATTATACTAGCTTATCTATTTACAAAAAATGCATAGTAATCAACAAAAGCCGTTAGAAAAAAAAATTTTGTAAAAAGTTTTTTTTTCATTACTAATTTATTATGTTGGGCCCTCACCAAACATAAAACTCAGGGCTAAATCGTCCCCCCCCCCCCCCCCTTCGTCCTCTCGGTGGGCCAACTCTCGATACCCAACTTGTTACAACTCGATGTACTTTGCACGAATAGTGCGTTATACAAATCAAAAACAATTAGATTATCTTAAAAGTATTAATGTCAGACAAAATAAGTTCTGAAATCATTATAGCTATGATATACTCTCTTTACACCTTATTTATATATATATATATATATATATATATATATATATATATATATATATATATATATATATATATATATATATATATATATATATATATATATATATATATATATATATATATACACACATATATACATATATATATAAGATTTTTGAAAGATACTAGGACTAGAAGTCCTACTACTACGTTACTTTTTGATAAGAAACTTATTTTATTAAGAGTTTGAGGAATATTTCTTAATTTGTGTTCTGTTCAGGGACAAATCTGAGGATTATATTACATTGAATGATATAAATG
This sequence comes from Hydra viridissima, assembly GCF_058129835.1. NCBI lineage: Eukaryota > Metazoa > Cnidaria > Hydrozoa > Anthoathecata > Hydridae > Hydra > Hydra viridissima. The sequence goes on from NW_028324305.1 coordinate 6,909,433, forward strand.
AAATTCAATACATACATACATACACACACACGCACACACACACACACACACACACACACACACACACACACACACACACACACACACAAACACACACACACACACACATGTGTGTGTGTGTATGTATGTATGTATGTATGTATGTATGTATGTATGTATGTATGTATGTATGTATTGAATTTCATTTATATCATTCAATGTAATATAATCCTCAGATTTGTCCCTGAACAGAACACAAATTAGGAAATATTCCTCAAACTCTTAACAAAATAAGTTTCTTATCAAAAAGTAACGTAGTAGTAGGACTTCTAGTCCTAGTATCTTTCAAAAATCTTATTTTTAAAAAATGTGTGTACAAAAAATTTCTTTTAAAAAACAAGTGTGTGTGTGTTTATATTATATATATATATATATATATATATATATATATATATATATATATATATATATATATATATATATATATATATATATATATACACACACATATATTTCTTTTTTATTTATTTTAAATATCTATTTTTATTGCTGGTTAGTGCATAAACATGTCAGAAAGAAAAGAAGAAAATGGTAGCAGGGATTATAAAAGTAGGGATGTTGATTATGACAAAAGTCGTGATGATCGTAATTATAAGCACAAACATAAAGATAAAAAAGAAAAAAAGAAGCATCGTCATCGTTCAAGATCTAGATCACGATCACCTGATAGAAAGAGGCATCGATCAACTTCTAAAGATAAAGATGATTCATCAACAAGAATGACAAAAAAGAAAAAGTATTAAGTTAGCAAAATTAATTTTGCTATTTTTCTCTTAAAGTTTGATTGTTTTTTTATTGAATAAAAAGTTTAGTGTAATTTATCTTATTCTCAAAATGATATTTGATTTGGCTCTTAAAAGAAAGTTAAGTTATTTTTTTAAAGTTGTAAAAATCTTTTTGGGTGGGTTTGATAGCAGCTTCTAAGTTTTTGTCTATGTGTGAGAGAAATTAAGACTTTTAGGTGCTAAAAATATGTTTAAAAAAAATTGTAAATCATTGTAGAATATATTGAACAAAAATGTTTGCTCTTTTTTTAAAATTGTCATTTGAGAATCAATAAAATGGTATTTTAAATTTCATTAGAAACTTCTAAAATGTCTCTTATTTTTGTTAGTCTGTTGAACAAAGAATTAGCCACAGAGGATTTGGAAGAAGGGGAATGGACTGCTCCTCCGAAAAGAGAGGTAGAATGTTATAATACACATTATTGAGTTACTTACAGTAAAACTCTTGACATTTAATTATCTTTTAAAACGATTAACCAAACTGTTTATTCTATTTAATTTTAGCCATTGTCATTAGAGGAAATGATAGCAAAGAGAGATGCTGAAAAGAAAGCTTTAGAAAAGGTTAGAACTGATAATTTTGATTTACTTATCAAACTTTTTGTAGAAAGACTTTAAATAAAGTATAAAAATTTGTACTGGTTTTCATTTTGAAAAATCAACTTTGCATATATATATATATATATATATATATATATATATATATATATATATATATATATATATATATATATATATATATATATATATATATATATATATATATATATATATAACGAAGAAACAACAACTATGTATGGTACTTAAAGTTTCATGCCTAGCGGCAATCATCAGCCATGAAATACAAATCAAAAATCTATAAAAACCGTTACAAATTGCAAAAATTACTGTATCGTGTGCTCTGACGTCATATTAGGAAAAGAAAGAAAGAAAGAAAGCAATAAAGAAGTAAAGAAATGAAAGAAAGCAATAGAGAAATAAAGAAAAAGAAAGAAAAGAAAAGAAATAATATAGGCCTAGTCACCAGTATCAAATTTCGAAAGAAGAAATTTATTTCTATGCCTGCATTTTGAAACCAATTCGTTCTTCTTATTCAATAAGGTACCTTCATTAAACATAATAATCATGTACTTCTCATGCAGGCATAGCATGCAACATTTTGTGGCCGGGTTGTACGATTTGCAATGTTTGATTATCTTCCACTTAACGATAGGTGTGAAATTTTCTTCTTTCATTTTCCATATTTCTTTCAATAGTTCTGTGTCGTTCTTATATTTTTCAATGTTAAAGGATTTTTGGTGGTTTGCATACCTTAGTTTGAAAGGTGTTTCGCTGATGCCGTAATATATTTTTTCTTTTATTACTGGGTTGCTGGAAGAGATGGTGGCTTGGTAGACTATGTTTTTTGTAAGACAATTTTGATGTAAAGGACACTTAGTTTTATTGATGCAATTACAGGTTTTTTCTGTAATGTTGGGGTTTTTTTGCTGCTGGTTTTTTTGCTGCTGGTTTTTTTGCAGAATGCTTTGGTTGTGGGAATTTATGATGTCTTTTATGTTCGGCATGCAGCTGTAGCTCACTTTAATGTAATTTCTATTGAAAATCTTATGGAGTTTGTGGGTTACTGGGAAATGTTTGTCGACCAGGTTTAAAAACCGCTTTCCTATATTTGTGCAAACATTTTTGCTGTAAGGAGGATTGAACCAGATAATTCTTCGCTTACGACTTTTGTTGTTAACAGTAATTTTTGAAATTTGTAATGGTTTTTATAGATTTTTGATTTGTATTTCATGGCTGATGATTGCCGCTAGGCATGAAACTTTAAGTACCATACATAGTTGTTGTTTCTTCATTTTATATATATATATATTGCTCTATTTATACAAAATATTGAGCACTCTTATACGAACAAGAGATATTGTATTTGAAAATAATACAACTTGAAATAGCTATATATATATATATATATATATATATATATATATATATATATATATATATATATATATATATATATATATATATATATATATATATATTCTACAATGGAAGAGATAAATTTAGTGTTAAAAAATATCTTTTTTCAAAAAATTTTTTTTCTTTAATTGTAGCTTAAACACCTTAAAATTATTGTTAAAATAAATTTTGAGTAGAAAATATTTGAACCAAGCAGATAAATTTGATGAATGTTAGGAACTATTTTTTATTTTTGTTATTTGAAAAAGTGAGTAAAATTTGAGGGCAAGTTATTGCAATATTTTAAACAAAACATATCCGTATTTTTTTTTAGAAAGAATCTTTGAGATTATATATATGTATTGAGAAAAAAAACTTTTGCTCTTTAAAAATAATTCAAGTGTTTTTTTGTCACATACACATCTGCAAAAATTAGATTGCGTCACTGAACTAAAAGCTAAAAAAGTTTAATTATCATAATAAAATTAGGCTTTAAGGCAAGGTTTTTTTAGAAATTATATATTTTAATGTAAACATTTCATCACTATTCAAAAAAAAATTGGTCAAAAAGCATTAAATTAACTTATAGTTATAGTTTAAGAGTTGTTGCGTCACTGAATCTATCAATGGGATAAATAGCATTTTGTAAAATAGCATGATAAGGAAATCAAAATATCCAAATGTTCAAATTTTGTTGTAGGTTTTATTCAAATAAATTTTGCATAGTATTGTGAAGGGCTATTTGTAAATATTAGTAAACTATTGGATTTATGTTAATATTTTCTTATAAAGTTGTAAATTTTAAAGAAATGGAATCAAAATTAGAAGTAAAAAAAAAAAATGTTATGCAGAATACCAAGCTAATTATGTTTCTCAGAATGCTGATAAAAAGAAAGAAATGCCCAGAGTAAGATCTAAGAGATATCGAGAAAAATTGAAAGCTGTTCTTAGTAAAAAAGCAGCTTATGCTGCTAAAGCAAAATTAAGAGTTTTAAAAAATTGCGCTCTAAAAAGAAAATTTTTAAATCAATCTCAAAGACCAAGCTCATCTTTTAAAAATGTTCAACAAAGAGGAAAAGCATTGAATAAAAGTTTTGAAAGCACTACCAACTTCAAAGAAGGAACAATCTGAAATTCTTTCTATTCTTTTAAATAGCTCTGCTTGTAAAGATAATTCAGGTCTACTTCCAGCATGTTCAAAGCTGTATGGTCTTTCTGAAAGCAATGTTTTAGCAGTTGTAAACTTTTATAATGAAGTTGAAGTTTCCCAAATATCACACAAAAAAAATGTCACTCGAATTCAATTATCTGCCTGAAAAGCAAACAATATTCAAATACGTCATTTATATTATATGCTAAAAGAAGCTTTTTAGTTATTCAAGGAAAAGCATTAGCACATAAAAGTTGGACCAAGCAAATTTTCCGAACTGTGTTCATGCAATGTGAAATCAGTTAAAAAATTTCCGCATAATGTTTGTACTTGTAGTTTGCATGAAAGTATGCGATTTTCTTAGATGTATTAACAAATCAATTCAAGTGTCTTCAATCAAAGTTGGATCTGAAATGATAAATAATTTTGTTTATGAACTGTACACATACAATTGCACCTATGACAAATGTGTTGCATGCAAAGGCATTAAACAGTTCAATAAACACTTGCAAACTGTTAATACATTTGGTTTCGAAGTATCCTGGGACGAGTGAAGAAAGCCTGAAACTAAAACATATGAAAAGATTGAAAAGATTTCAAAAAAGTCTACTGTAAAAGAACTCATCCAACACATATAAGCGATGCATGATAAGTTCGTTAAACACGCATTTGTAAAGAAAAACCAATCACCAATTTTTAAGAAACTGAAGGAAGTTTTGATGAGCATTAATTCTGAAATTGCGTTAATCCAAGTTGACTGGGCTGAAAATGCTAGGTGTTTATGAAAATGAATCGCAAGCAGCTCATTTTGGTCAAAATCAAGTTTCTATCATGACCCTTGCAGTCTGGAACATTAAGTTAAAAACATTTGCCATAGTTTCTGATTCAACTGATCATACAAAGTCTTCTATTACATTGTATATTGACAAAATCCTTTACTTTATTCCTGATCAAGTCAAAGAAGTACACATGTTCAGCAATTATGCTACTTCTCAGTTCAAAAACAAAAGCATTATGGCTACAATTGTTGTGTTTGAAAAACATTTTTATTAAAAATTCTTCTAGCATTTCTTTGCAGCAATGCACAGGAAAGGAGTGGTTGACCGAATAGGAGCTACTGTTAAGCGAATCACAGCCCTGAGAGTTAAATCTAGTTAATGCAAGATCAGGTCATTACCAGATTTTGCGTTAGCATTACAAGATTTGCAAATATCTGTAATTCATGTCAGAAAATGACACAAAAAAACTAAACTTGGATTTAGTTCAATTTTAAGTTATTCAAGATAAATCAAAGATAAATCAAATTCACATTATTTTCAGAATGATAACAATGTTCCGATGCTATTTACACCTGACTATATGTAAGATATATTACAAAATAACAAAACATTTTAAAATGATTTTAATTCCATCTTTTTTTTTTTTGTCACTGAATGTTGCGTTACTGAACTGATAGTTTTTTTTCTGTAAAATAAAACTATATAAAAACTTTTTTGTTTGTGGCTTTTTTTATGAATGCCTTATTGCCAAATAACTTACAACAAAAAAATCTAATTAGACTAACAAGAATTAAAATTTCAGCAAAAACTCCATTTAAAAGTTTTTTTATCAGCATTTAAAAGTATGCTGATAAAAAAACAGTTTTTTCCGCGCTGCATCACTGAACTAATTTTTTAATTTTTGCTATGTGATAGTGTTATGTTAATACAATTCTGTTTGATTTATATTATAAAATTTTGATTCAAGATTGATTTAGAGTAATAAAAATTTATTTTTGAGTTATAGGAAAATTTTTATTAAAAAAAATCTCTCCACATGATGTGTCACTGAACTATGGAATTGGCCACACACACACACACACACACACACACACACACACACACACACACACACACACACACACACACACACACACACACACACACACACACACACACACACACACACAGATATATATATATATATATATATATATATATATATATATATATATATATATATATATATATATATATATATTAGGGTAGGTCGATTTTACCATTTTTTTCGAATATCAAATTGAGTAATGTTGCAGTTTCTTTAACTAGGGTATAATAACAACTCCACCAAATTTCAGGAATACTGTATTAAAAATGGCTTGCAGATTTGTATTTAAAGTTTTCAATTATGCCCTAAATTTGTAAGTTTCTAAAATAATTGGAATTTCAATCTTTGAAATTTTAAATTCCAAACAAGTATCTCGTTTCAAAATATCTTGTTTTGAATATATAATGCAACCAATAAAAATGTTTGTTAAGTTACAGCAGCCAATCAAATTTATTGCATGTGGCGATTGTTAAATGAATAAACAGATAAATATAAAATAGTAAACAAAAACTTCAACAAGAATTACATATATTATTAACAATAAAAAATGCCGAAAATTATAGTTACACCTATAACACGAAAAACAAGTGGAAAGAAGTATGGTGGTGGTCCATGTAAATAATTAATGGCAGAGCCAAGTACTTACAGACAGGTTATTCAATACTACTACTATCTTATTCATGTAAAGCCAACTGCAGATATCACAGAAGTTACTGAGCAAATTAAAAATAATTTAAAATCAATTTGGGCTGCAGTGAATCCTAATCTACCTCTAATAACTGACAAATCTATTGCTAGAAAGGTAAAATGAAATCTTGATGCAAATTTGCAAATTTAAAAAAACAAGAGGACTGATAATGAGTGAAAACAACTATCTCAAAACGTATTTGATAAAACAGAATCTCTCATACAACAAACAATGTCATCTGAAGAAGCTAGCTGTTCAACTGAAACTGAGGTAAACTTATTGTATTTTTATTGATATATTTTAAGTATATGCAAATTTTGTATGCTGCAATTTCTTTCAGGAATAAACTGAATGGCAACCAATAAAGAAATTTCCTGGAGACTACAACTTAATTAAACTTCCCAGGTTTGCTATGGAATTAGTCAAAAATGTTCATCAAACTTAGGTGCAGCTCTTGCAAATGCTTTACTACATCAAAACGAACTTCCTTTAAGAGCTCTTTTTAAAAAACTAGATGGTGTAACAACTGGACCAGGAAGCTTTAGTGGCCTTCTTGGCAAAAGATGTGCTGAAAATATTCAGGATTCACATCAAGTTTTGTTTGAACCTGTCACAAATCCTATAGTTGATGGGTATATTCCAAAAGAAGTAGTGAAAGACCTTAGTAGTGATCAAAGACTTTTATTTGAGTATTTCAAAGGAGTGGGGTCTGGTAAAGTTGCTGATAAATGGGCTGCTTACAAAATTGGTCCACTTAACTATACAAGATGGTTAACTCTAGCTATTCGCATTCTCTGTTTATATACAAGAGACAATCAGCCAACCCAGTCTTTAAAAAAACTAATCTACTTTATTGTTCAAGTTTATGCTCCAGCATGGTTTGAAATAAGGACATCATTCAAGTTGCATGACTCTCCTCGTCTCCTTTTTTCTGCTATCTTTCGGCTAAATATTCTCCCATTTAATGATGATACATATTTTGAAGCAGAACATTAAAAATAACGCATTCTGCCTAAGACCTGAAAACATTCTCTATGCCATGATTAGAGATGATGATAACAAGATCCGAAATCAAGGTTTTCAATCAATACTGACTCTTAGACAAAGGTATCTTTTTAAGTTATTTAATTGGCTTAATAACTAAAAGAAATTAAGAAATCTCTTATTATCCTTTTAAGCACAATCATAACGCAGTATTGATCACAATTTCATATTTATAGAATGAACTTGACCAGTTTTCAAAATGAATTGAAAAAAATTCCTGTAGTAAACTTTAATACCAATCACTGGTATGAGTTGATAGACCTCACTGCTCCAGATGTTACGGAACCTCCTTCTACGCAACATTTTACAATTCAAAAAATTCAATACTTTACAGACAATTTTGTTAAGCCAGATATTCCAGACTTCCTATCTCACTCCCTGAGTGTAGAGCGAACTGTTAAACTAGTATCGGAAGCATCCCATTACGTTTACCAGTTTGAGAATCGACACAGCTGCATCTTGACAAAATTGCTTGGCAGAAAGATGCGTTTAGCATATATGTGAAAAGGATGTTATTCCCATTCATATGATGATATTTTTGAATAAATTCAAAAAGTTACTAAATTAGGTAAACAACTTTTTATAAATTTAGAATCATAAATTATAAAAAAGGTTTTTAGAAAACTTTTTAACATTCTCACAATTGAAAATTTTAATTTCCGCTTATCGCGCTTTTTATGGCGTTTTTCACAATAATCTTTAAAATTAAATCCACAAACCATATTTCATCGAAAATCGCTGAAATTTTTTGAGTTATTTCATTTCAACTACCTCCAACTGCTGCAACATTATGCAATGGGCTGTTTACATTATAGATCAATTTTACCTGTAAAAAATACTTGTAAAGTTCCTTCTTTTACAGTTCTTAAAATGTTCATAATTTCACACTTAAAAGTTTCTGTAAAAATTCATATGAAGAATTTAGAAACAGGTTTATAGTATTTTTTGTCTTAACAATGTACTAAAACTTAACGTTTTAGGACTTTAGAGAGATCAGCCTTAGTTTTTGTTTTAACTGATTGGAGTCAAATCTGATGTTTACACTTTTCTTTTTATCTTTTACTTCATATCAAAATTACATTAGTTGGGTTGTTCCAAGATGCTTAATAATAACATTTGTTTTTCTTTTTAGCCAAAGTTTTTAACAAAAGAAGAGCGTGCAGCAGAGGCATTAAAAAGGCGTCAACAGCTTGCAGAAGAACAGCGAAAGAAATTAGAGGTTAATCAAATTTGCTGTATTATCTAAACTTTTAAAAAAAAAAAAAAACAGAAAACAAAAGAAAACTTATTAAACTTATAAGAAAGGCTTATTTCCTTAGGAAGAGCGTTTATCAAGAGTACAGTTTGCAAAAGAAGCTGAAAGAAGCAGAGGTATACTTTTCATTTTCTTTTAATCATATATATATATATATATATATAATCTTCATCAATGTTATACCTGATAGAATGTACCAATCTAACCTTACAAATGGAATATATTATATGTAATTGTCTAAATGAGTTAAAATATGTACAGTTTATTTTTTATTGATTGAAACAAAGTAGGAGGGTAAACTCAACATTTTGAAGTCTGAAATAATGGACCACTCTTATATAAATTTATATTTTGTTTTATAATTTAATTTTAAAAAGTACAGATTTTTTTGCACTTATATTTACTTTTTATGTGTTTATGTGTAAGACTGAGTATTCACACTTTTTGTATCATAGATGAGTTTGATAGGGGAGATAGATATAGCAGAGATAAGTATAGAAGAGAAAGAGAGCGGGAACGTGAAAAAGAAAAAGCAGATCGAACAGAGGTATCTTGAATTTTTTATTGCTTGCATTTTTCAAAAGATAAATGTTTCAAAGCATAGTTTTCATTTTAAGCTAGTAATTTGTCTTTTCACTTCTAAGTAAATAATCATAAAAATGTAGAAATGGGCAGAGTAGATAAATGTTATTCAATTTTAAAAATTTATAGTACCATTTTTAAGAGAATTTATCTTTTTCTTTTGAAACTTTACCAATAAAAAATTAAAAAGTTTTACTTTTAAATAATCTAATAGTTTTAGAAAATAATTTAATACAGTTTAAAATAAGAATCTTATTTGTTGTAAATGATTTTTTTTTTTCTTCACTTAAGTTGAATAAAATTAAATTTACACTCAATATTATTTACAGTATCATTAATCGATAAGATTAATGATACTGTAAATAATTTAATATTAAATATTTTAGGATAATGTATAAAATAAACTTGAGTTAGATTTCTCCTAAGAAAATATTTTGACATTCAGATTGTTCCACCAAAAGAAAATATTACTGAAGTGTGACTTTTAAAGAAATACAATAAGTTTAAGTAACAGAAAAACCAACATTAAGTTTGTGATTTGTGATTCCATGATCCATTTATTTTATCCCAGTTTAAATTCTTTTCAATTTTCATAATTTAGTTGTATTTGGTTTTCAATAAATATAATTCATAAAATGAGTCTTTAAAAGTCTAATAATGTTCATTTTTAAAATGAGTCTTTAAAAATCTTATAATGTTCATTTTTGTACAGAACACTGATATTGATGGTTCAAAAGATGTGATGTTGAAGGTTCTATCTTGTTTTTGTGTTTTTTCTGTTTCATTATTTTTTATTTCATTATTTTGTTAAAATTTTATTCAAAGAACATGATGAATATCATCAAATTAAAAGAAAAATTCTTTTTTTTCCTAATTTTAATTATTAAGATTATCAAAGTTTTACATTTGATGACCCCCCTCCCCCAAAAAAAAAAAAAAACTAATTATGCACACACAAAAAACTTGTTTAAATAAAAAAGTTAATTTTTTTAAAATTTGTCCAAGATGTAAATGCTGATAATATTTCTTTTGTTGAATTTTAGTCCAAGATTTTAATGCAAGAGAAAAGTATACCAGCAAAGCTAGTTAATGATACATTTTCATTTCTTATATTAGGGCCGAGATAGAGAAAAAGAACTTGAAGCCATCAAAGTTAGTTCTGTCTTTCTTTATTATTTGTAAGGTTATATTGATCATTTCTCAATAAGTTTCAGTGTAATTACTATTTGTTTTTGGTTGTGAAATTTAGGAAAATATTTAACTTTTTTGTTAAAAAAATATTAATATTGATTTATTCAGTGTGTCTAACAGGATAGTTAATTTTAAATGAGTTTTCAAAGAAAAAAATCTTATTCAGGCTAATTGACTTATTTTTTTTAGAATCGTTATCTGGGGGTAGTCAAGAAAAAGAAAAAGATACGTAGATTAAATGATAAAAAGTTTGTTTTTGACTGGGATACATCAGAAGATACTTCACAAGATTACAATGCATTGTAAGTTTATTTTAATTCTGTAATGAATTTTTAGATTACTGGAAATTTCGACTCACATTTGTTTTTTTTTATCTTTAAAAATATTTTACTGAACTGCATTTATTACTAAATTTAAAATATTTAACCTCTGATTTTATTTAAAGGTATCGAGAACGTCATGAAGCTTTACTGTTTGGGAGAGGAAACAAAGCTGGAATTGATATTAAGGTCAGCTTTAAAAATGTTTTTTTTCTTTTTCAAAATAAATTCTAAAATCAATATAATGTATGAAATGTTTAAATCAATACCATTAAATATAATTAACAAAAATATATATATATATATGTAAGGTTATACTATTGTTTTTGAAATATATTTTTAAATTTGGATATGCTTAAAATTGGTTCTTGTACCTAAGTAAATTTTCATACAAAGTTTATAACCTTTTGGTTGTTAATATAAAAAAGATGTTTAGTTCAAAGTAAAGTTGTTTTTTTTCTATTTTACCAAATAATTAGATCCAAATTAGTTTTTATTACTGTTGTGTTTTAATGTCAGATATGATTGTTTAGTTCAAGTTAAGTTTGAAAATAAGACTTCTATAAATCTTTAAATCTTGTCAATGTTCAAAGAACATCCCATGTTTTCTTTCCCATATCTTGAAAACAAAACCTGCACGTTTTCTTATGTTACATAAGTAAGTTTGTTTATTTTAAAGTGAAAATTTTTCTCTTTTTTTTTTTAGGTTCAAAAAAAGGAAAGTAAATTTTATGAACAACTGATGGAAAAGAGGAGAACAGAGTCTGAGAAACTTCAAGAAATGTAAAATTTTTTTGCTGAGAGCCATCAAGAAATGCAAATTTATTGAAGTTTAAAAATCCTGTTTTGATCACTCTTTTTTATCCTGTTGAATGATAATTTCTTTAGAAAAAATTCAAATCGTATAATAGCAAAAGAAGACAAACTTAGTCATAAGGAACGTCATTGGAAGATGAAAGAGCTACATGAAATGACTGATCGTGACTGGCGCATATTTAAAGAGGATTTCAGTATATCTGCAAAAGGTAAACTAATTTTGTTTATGAAATCCTTTTTCGTAAAAATCAAAATTTTGTGCTAAAGTCTGACTGGGTTTCCTATCTCGTTTTTGTATTGCTCACATTTATAGGAAAATTTAAACTTAAGTTTAATTTAGGTTTATAAGTTTGAATGTCAGTTTTTTTTCTAAAATAAAAAACAGTTTAAAAGCATATCACAACTTTATGTTTTTAAACTTGAATGTGCATGCATTGTAGTTTTTCTTTATTGATCTTTTTAGATACTACTTAGTAATTTTTATATATTTAGGTGGAAAAATTCCTAACCCTATAAGATATTGGCATGATTCATCTCTACCTAATGATATTCTTGATGTTATTCTGAGTTTGGGATATACGGTAAAAGCTTTATTGTTAAGAAAAAAATTTCAAATTTATCTTAATGAGACCTCAGGGTGAATGTCCTTTATAAAAGTAAAAGTTATGAGAAATTTTTGTTATTTAAAAAAGCTGAAATCAATCTCTATCTGTTTTTACACTTATCAAACTATCTATTTAAAAGGACCCAACTCCAATTCAACGCCAAGCCATTCCTATTGGTCTTATGAATAGAGATATCATCGGAATAGCAGAGACTGGTAATCTTTTTCTCTTTTTTTAAATTACTTAAAGAATGTAAAAACTAAAACATTTAACAATCTAACTATGGAAAATAGTTATAGGTAATGTATTTTTTAATATAAATGTTTAATAAATATTTTTTTTAAGTTTAATGAATTGCAACAAAGACTGTAAAATACAGTTTGACAAAACTTATAGCACCTCTATTATCACACAATGCACTGTACAATAGGTAATTTTTTGTTAGGATAGGCTGGTAATCTTTCCTTGAACCTCAACAACCTGCAAAATGTTCTAATAATTCTCCTCAGTTTTAGTTGCACCCAGAAATCTAGGCTCAGTGCCAGAAGTTTCTCAAATAAGTACTGAAATTCAGGCTTTGAAGCAATGTGACTGAATAAATCAAGGGGAACTATTTCAGAACATAAGTACTACTGATGACACTTCAGTGCTTTTTATAGCATTTTTATAAATTGTAGAATTGACTGCGTTCTTCAGAATGTTCTGATAAAGGCAGAGAGCATCAACTGCTGACCTACAAGTTGTTGACTAAGCACTGTATATCAGACAGTGCAAAGTTGACAAAAATATGCAGCTTTGTCTGCTGTGCAGCAGTGCTACTTGTTTCTGCTGTGCAGCAGTACTATTTGTTTCTGGTGACAACAAACAAATCTGCTCTTCAAGAAGGACCATTTTGTTGGAGGACAAAATTTTAAGCATCCAATGATTTTTGTGGACTGCAACCAGTCAGCAAAAATGAAATGGTCTGTTTTCTGGAGGAAAGTACACCAAACATAATTCTCTGAACTCTTTGTAGTTTTCCCATTGGTAATCTCATCAGTTTGTTGATCTGTCCCAGGTTTGTAAGTAGGTATGCTAAGAATGTGTTCCCTGGCTCTTCATCAGTTTAGAATCCCAATGCAGGGAAACATACTTTGGTGGAACCCATGAATTCTGTACTTTAGAAGCAATGTTTGCATTCACCATGTTTTCTAAAGAGGTATTTGCATTCACCATCTAAAAATCAGGAGGTGGTGCTGGCTAAATTGCTGTATCATATTCACATATAATAGAGTAACTCAGCCAGCACTACCTGATTCTTTAACAATAGCCTTAATGTGTGCAGATTGTTGTGCAGGAGAAATTCTCATTCTGTTTGTCAAAGACACAATTCTTGGGTCTTTAAGAATGTAATGAGGGTTTATGAGTTGCTACTCTACAACAAGTATTATTAAGATGTTTTGTAAGCTTCCTTTCAGAAATCTTAAAAGGACTAATAATATCACATTCATTATCATCAGTACATTCCTTACTGTTGTTGCTAGAGAGCTGAACTGTGCAAATAGCAGATGCTGTAGCAGTAGTTTCAATTGTTTTGTAGACAAGCCAGCTTGTTGATGGAATATATAGTATCACAAAGTTTTGTTGGTAACCAGCAACCTGTCGTCATAGCATCTGTTAAGACAACAGGTTGCTGGTCTGTAATACCAGCTCCAATTCCAAAAACTGTGTTTTTGAGATGAGTCATTTTAGATGTAGATTGACAGCAGAGTGTGGTACTATTACTGTAATTAAAAAAAAATTAATATTTTTTACTTGTAATTTTTTTTGCATTTAAAAACATAAAGATAAACATGTTCTCTAACATAAACATAAAACAAACATAAAACTACACAAACATAAAACAACACAAACATAAAACAACACAAACATAAAACAACACAAATATAAAACAACACAAACATAAAACAGCAAACATAAAACAAAACAAACATAAAACAAAACAAACATAACAAAAAAAAAACATAACAAAACAAACATATAATAAAATAAAAACATGTACTCTAACAGCACAGTTAATAAAGAATCTGCAATTCTGTATCTGTAATTTTTTCACTGCTTGCAATTAAAAGTGTCAATTAACAATTCAATTTACTAAAGTTCAAACAAACTTGAATTTTGAAGTTTAATGAAAATTGAAATTTAATTAAACAAGAACTACTATTAATTGGCCACTGTTATTATGAAATCCAATATTGGCAATCTAGCTGACCCAAGAATGCCACTTATATGGGGTGATAGTGTACACATCCCAGGGTCACCTGATGCAAATTTTGAAATCTTTTAGGTACGTCTGCGGGAAAAAAAGTGACCTTGAAGTTACAAAAATGGAAAAAAATTTACCTTCTTTTTTGACATAGCAAAACTGCTATAAAATCCATACCATTAATCATAGACCAATAAAATTTGGTGGCAATGTAGCCTATGCCAATGCCAAGATTTGGGTAAAATTTTATCCCAATCCCTGCAGTATAACAAAAGTTATGGAAGTTTTAGTGTTGATTTTTTCACTTCCAGTGCAAAACTTTTCTGATTACTGCCTATTACTAGCCCCTAGGCCATAATGTGGGTAACATATGTGCTCTAGTTGAATATACTAACAACATTGTAAAATAAGGATTTTCATGTTCTTACCAAAGTTTTTGGTTTCAGGGGTCAAAACTCTTGTTCTTGAGTGAGCCCTATTTACAGCATATGTAACTTTTTCTATATAAAACCTTATACGTCAGTATTATTAGTGCCCCATAAGCATTCTTTTAACTAAACTACTACTTTAGAAGTTAGTTGAGACATTTTAACAGATTTTTTGATGAAAATTATAAAAAATCTTAACATTTTTTACTCTAGCAAATTTGCACTTATTCATGGATTTAGCCCTGAGGATTTGTGAGCAAAGCAAAGAAATGTGTTGGAAACCTTTTGCATGTGATTTTTAACTGGTCAACATTTATTGTTTGTTGAAAAACCCATTTCATACATAAAATCAGTTAAAAATGCGTAGAATTTCCGTAGTCCTTTGTTTTCAAAATCTTTATCAAATGTACGAATTGTAAAGTTCAATAAATTTATACTAACAGTGAATTAATTTCTAAAATTTATTCAATTCTATTCTTTTCTTTTGATATCTTCACACTCTTTAACTTATTTGACATAACATTTAAAGCACTGGTCAGCTTACTATTCTCAAATGGCACTAAACTTTGACATAAGATTGGCACAAGTATTAAATATTTTTTTTGAAATTGACTATAATTCGTTATAATGGGTTCTTGTGAGCTTAAATTCTCTTTTAACAAGTAATATTAACCCATTAAAATGAAGCTGAATGGATGAAAATTCTTGATTATTTTCTAAAGGTGTTTGCTATTCAAATCCATATCTCTTTGTATTGTGGCCAATGCTGGTGAAAATCTTGATGTGCAGTTTCAACAACCTGTTCACTGAATTGTCCTAAGGGCAGTTGTTATGCTTACAAATCCTTGATGTGGTGGAATACTGTGTGGATTTTGGGTGTGATGCTTCCAAGTTAGATTGCCAAATATGAAGCTTTAAATTGATCAATCTTGAACAAAAAGCTTTTTTAGTACATTTCCAAAGCATGAATTCACAACCAAATTAAACTTTTTGAAAGTTTCAATGACAGCAAGAAGGTGTTGGAAGTTTCTTCAGCAAGACATTGTAAAACATCAATATTTTTCATTAATTTCCTGCATTCACTGCCTTCAAAGTGTTCGCCATGATATAGGCTTTGGTGAATGTGAAGCATGGCTGGCCACTTTTCAGCATCAGACCACACAGTTTTGAGAATTTTGAAGAGCTGATTGACTGTGCCCAAAAGAAGATGTAACTCCATTGGTGGAATGATGTCTAGAATCAGTATATCCTTAGGTCCGTTGATAATTGATTTGTGAACAAGATTTGCAAACATTTTGGCCTTAGCCAACACTCTACCTGATTGTTCAAAAGACTTGAAATTTCTTTTGACTGAACCAAGTGTTCTTAAACTGCCTCTCCAAGCAAGGTTCTTTGAGTCAATATCACACCAACAAGCGTGCATGCTTGAGTGTGTTTGAAGTCCACAAATAATGTTGGCAACTTTCATGTCACATGTAATAATCAACTTCAGAGCATCTGCATTGATGAGTGATCAGACCTTTTGAATATTAGAATGAGTTTTTGGCAAATCCTCAGAGACTGCTAAAAGAACTCATCTTTTCACACTTAGCGCTTTTGCTGCTCTGGAACTCAAAAGTCGCTTTTGAGGTGGTGAGTTGGACTTATCTCATTCTGTGGAGCTCTCAATAACACTGACACAAAACTTGAGGAAACTTTTGCCTCCATCAATACCTAATTTGACAAAGTAGCCACTTGAAGTTTCTCTAGATTGAATGACTTGACAAACCAGAACAGACATATCTTTGCAATGAACAACAACATGGGTTGTTGTTCATTGCAAAGATACGTCTGTTCTGGTTTGAAAGCAGTCATCTGTTGGCCACATTTTTGGAGGCAGAGCATGAAGACACACTTTCTGTTCTGCACATGGTTAAGGAGTGGCATAAGGAGTCAGTGGATTGTAGCTGTGTACCTAAACAAATTGAGCTATAATATGAAATTGAAGAATATGATTGACAAACATTAAGATTTCTGGCAATGTAATTTCATTATTAACATTACTAGCGGACTCTCTGTAATGTCATCATTAGAGATGCCTAGATTTATCTTGATTGGATTTCAAGATTATGATTAGCTTTAGAATCCTGCCATCTTTGATAATGTGAATTTAATACACTAACATAAATGTCACATTGACTCAGTTAGGTGTATTTCAAATAAGTAATATATTGCTACAAGTATAGCTACATATTTAGCTAAATCAATCCAATTACTTCAGCCTAACAATTTGTATATTATAAAAAATGAAAAACAAAAATTTTTACCTCATACAACGATTTTCAAGTGAAAGATTTAATAATTTTGGATATTTCTGCAAACATTTCAGTTCAGTGCTACAACCCAGCAAGCACAAACATTGAAACAATCTTGAAATAACCTTGATCAACATCGATCAACGTTGATCAACATCGATGTGCTTGCTGGGAAAAGCAAAGTTTTGTTAAGATTTAAACTTTTTATGATATGTACGTCACAACGTACAAAATCAAAGTAAAATCCAAATTAATCATGTACGCTCTTATTTACGTGATGATGGGTTAACATTGTTAATTCCTCTTATGCAAAATCCTTTTTTTTTTTTCTAATCATTGTCAAAACAAAAATGGAGAAAGACTAAAATTAAAACATTTAAAACATTGAAATTAAATTTAAGCATATTTTATGATAGAGTAGAAAAAATATTTTAAGAATAGTAAGCTGACCAGTGCTTTAAATGTTATGTCAAATAAGTTAAAGAGTGTGAAGATATCAAAAGAAAAGAATAGAATTGAATAAATTTTAGAAATTAATTCACTGTTAGTATAAATTTATTGAACTTTACAATTCGTACATTTGATAAAGATTTTGAAAACAAAGGACTACGGAAATTCTACGCATTTTTAACTGATTTTATGTATGAAATGGGTTTTTCAACAAACAATAAATGTTGACCAGTTAAAAATCACATGCAAAAGGTTTCCAACACATTTCTTTGCTTTGCTCACAAATCCTCAGGGCTAAATCCATGAATAAGTGCAAATTTGCTAGAGTAAAAAATGTTAAGATTTTTTATAATTTTCATCAAAAAATCTGTTAAAATGTCTCAACTAACTTCTAAAGTAGTAGTTTAGTTAAAAGAATGCTTATGGGGCACTAATAATACTGACGTATAAGGTTTTATATAGAAAAAGTTACATATGCTGTAAATAGGGCTCACTCAAGAACAAGAGTTTTGACCCCTGAAACCAAAAACTTTGGTAAGAACATGAAAATCCTTATTTTACAATGTTGTTAGTATATTCAACTAGAGCACATATGTTACCCACATTATGGCCTAGGGGCTAGTAATAGGCAGTAATCAGAAAAGTTTTGCACTGGAAGTGAAAAAATCAACACTAAAACTTCCATAACTTTTGTTATACTGCAGGGATTGGGATAAAATTTTACCCAAATCTTGGCATTGGCATAGGCTACATTGCCACCAAATTTTATTGGTCTATGATTAATGGTATGGATTTTATAGCAGTTTTGCTATGTCAAAAAAGAAGGTAAATTTTTTTCCATTTTTTTAACTTCAAGGTCACTTTTTTTCCCGCAGACGTACCTAAAAGATTTCAAAATTTGCATCAGGTGACCCTGGGATGTGTACACTATCACCCCATATAAGTGGTAACAGTGTGGCTGTGTTTGAAATTTAAGAAATAAAGAATAAATTAGAAGAATTTGCAATTTCACAACAACATAATAATGCAGCAGTAAACTCTATTTAGCTTTTCATCTAGATCCATTAGTTATAGTTATACTTTCATAATATTTCACACAGTAACTACTTAACACCAATACAGATCTATAATGAATTTAACCCATGAGGTAGTTTGATGCATTCTTGTATTTTGCCAAAAACACAGAAAAAACAAAAAAGATAGAGCAAATCGAATGTTTTATCAACAGCCCACCTAATGATTAAGTCTGCAAAATATTTTCTGGGCTGAAATGAAACTAGCTAGCAATATTGATCAGAAGAGATTTTCTCAAAACTTGTGTTCTACTTTAAGTGAATGCTTACAAATATGAAAACACCAAAGTTGTAAATTTATGATTGTCACCATAGCAACAACTATTAAATGATAACTTGCACATTTGGGTGAAGTGGAAATACTGCAGTTATAACAAATTCATCTAAGTTTCAATTGTCTGACAGCAGCATGAAATATAATTTGGCTGAAACACATCTGATTTATATCAAATATAGCCTGACTGAAACTTTGCTTGTAATTTTCTTTTGTACTGCTGCCAGAATATTTAAATTTAAAAAAAACTGGTTTTTAGTTATCCTTATGAAATTCACTAAAAAAAATTCAAATTTGTTTGTTTTCTGAATCATAGGTAGTGGAAAAACTGCTGCCTTTGTGATTCCTTTATTGGTGTGGATTACTGGATTACCAGAGGCTGATAGGTTTGCAGTATTTTATTACAACACAATGATAAAATAAATGCTAGTAACCAAAACATTTGCTTGCAAAAAAACTCATTTTATGTTCTGCTTTTTTTTGTTTTTGTTTGTTTGTTTGTTTTTTGAATTCTTGTGATATTATTTTAATTACATTATATTATGAATATGAAATATTAACTTAATTTTGTTTAAGGTTTTGGAAATATGGAAAGATTTGAGTCTCATCTTATATAGTTATTTTTATTAATTGAAAATTTTTGGGAAACAAAAGAAGAAATGAAGAAACAAAAAATATTTTCTTCTGAAATCTTTTTTGCTCTAGGCAATCAGTATCAGACAATGGTCCCTTTGCCATCATACTCGCCCCAACAAGAGAGCTTGCTCAGCAGGTATATTTATACTTTACAATTTTAAAAATCTAAAAAATGACAAGTTACATTAAATTTAATAAAAAACAAAAAAGTTGAACAACAATGCTTCATAAGTTCATTAAAAATTTGTGAATTAGCGAGCAAGCAGGGTAATGATTTTTTATATTTAATTTTAATGTTTCATTATATTGATAACTTTAAAATTTTGTAAATATAAGGTCAGGTTTTAAAATAAAGTTCAAAATTATACAGATTTTTAATGTGCACCAAAAATGGCTTGGTTTGTTGTTATAATTGTTTTTTCAATAACACAAATGCTTTAAATTTGTAATATTTAGATTGAAGAAGAAACTATAAAATTTGCAAAGAAACTTGGTATACGAACAGTTGCTGTAATTGGTGGGGTATGTTGACATTTATCAGAGCTTTACTTCTTTCTTGTCAGACTAAGTTAAATTGATAAAATAAAGGGTTCAACTTAACACCAATTAATAGTTTTCTGTTATTAAGAGTCAGTGCTAGTAACTGTAAATATTTTAGCATGATGCAGAGAATTCTTCAACAGAAAGTTACTAAAGTTGTTTAAAAAGTTGTTTTGCTTTGTTGGTTTGCTATTATAGTTTATTCTGATTTATTTGATTTGTAGAAACTTAAAATTAAAATTTGTGTGTATTAATTTTTTTTTTCTGATTTGGATTTCAAACAAGGTGACCTTTATCTTTTGATTGTGTATAGGTTTCTTTGATTGTGTAAAAGCTTCTCTTTGTTATTGTTATATTAAGAAAAAATTGCCTTTCTTTTTTAAGCTTTCACGAGAAGACCAAGGTTTCCAGCTGCGTCTTGGTTGTGAGGTTAGTAAAAAAATTTTTTGCTGTTAACATTTATTTAGTGTTTTCTTAATTTTTACAATTGTACTATTTTCTTTATATTTTGGATACTATTGCATATTTATTAGATTGTTATTGCAACCCCTGGTCGTCTTATTGATGTTTTAGGTAAGAAATTTGCAGGTTGTTATTGTCCTAGAATTTAAGATCAAACTTTGTCCACTTCATTAATATTTTAGAAAGAACATTTAAATGGCATATTTTTTAAAATAATATTTTATTTAGCAAATGATTGTTGTTTTAAATATTAGAAAATCGTTATTTGGTTCTGAGTCAATGTTCATATGTTGTAATGGATGAAGCAGATCGTATGATTGATATGGGCTTTGAACCTGATGTTCAAAAGATTCTAGAACATTTACCTGTCACCAATGTAAAACCTGATACTGAGGAGGCAGAAGATGTTAACATAATTGCTAAAAACTATTCCTCAAAAGATAAATATAGACAAGTATGAATTGCACATTGCTGAACATATATGATACTTAAGAGAGGGAACCGCTATCCTATTGTCATTTCTATAAATATCATTGTAATTTAGACTGTGATGTTTACAGCTACTATGCCTCCAGTTGTGGAAAGATTAGCTCGCACATATCTTAGGTAGGATTTCAAAAGTAGCACTGTTATAAAAAATAAATCTTCAATACAAAGTATTTTTTGTGTTTTTTTTATTTTTAAAAAAAATAAGAAGTTTAGATAATGCTTTTTTTAGTTTCTAGAAACACGATAACAGTCACCTATCATCACTTTCGGTTGATTATGGTTTTTCTATTGATTAATATTTTTCTGTTCTATTACTTTATTATTAGACGACCAGCTATCGTTACAATTGGTTCAGCAGGTAAACCTGTGGACCGTGTCGAGCAAAAAGTCTTTATGTTGTCTGCTGCACAAAAAAAGTATTTTTTTATTGTTATAAATTTTATAAAGATAATTAAATCATAAAATTGAGTTGTATTTTATCAGGGTGTTAAATTTATAACTTTTTTTAAGGAAAAAACTATTGGAAATACTCAGCAGTAAACTTGATCCTCCAGTCCTTGTTTTCGTCAACCAGAAGAAAGTACGTTTTATTATTAACACGCATGTTTTTTTGATTTTATTGCAAGTAAATTGTCTGAATAACTTATTTTCCCTGATTAAATTTTCATTAGGGTGCTGATGTACTGGCCAAGTCTTTGGAGAAACAAGGAGTATGCATTTTATGATTGATATTAAAAAAAAAATTGAAATTTAGTAAAACTTCTAAAATTTTATTGTGATATAAAACTATTTAAATGAAATTTTATATTTATTATTTTCTTATAATCACATATATAAACATATATGTAATTGTTAGAAAATATAAAATATTATTTCTTTCTTTTCATTCATTTAGAATCAATAAATGATCAGATGATGGTTTTTTCATTTAATAAGGACCAATTAAAATCTGAAAAATGTTGATTAAAATAGTTTTTATAGAAGCGTTCCATAAAAGCCATTTAATCAAAATAATTTATATTGTTTTATTTAGAGATTTTATTAAACTCATTCAGGATTACTGCATCGCTGTATTATTATTTACTATTATTAATATTAATATTATTTATTTATTATTATTTTTGTTGTTGCTATTATTATTATTATTATTATTATTATTATTATTATTATTATTATTATTATTATTATTATTATTATTATTATTATTATTATTATTATCATTATTACTATTATTATTATTACCATTATCATTATTATTATTTTTCTCATTATTATTATTATCATTATTTATTATCATTATTATATTAGAAGTTGCATAAAACTTCGTTTTGATAAAATATATTCATTGTGAAAGAAATTTCTCAAATTTAAAGGCATTAAAAATCAAATTTTAAAATGTTTGATTTTCTTAGTTTTCGGCAACAACATTACACGGCGGCAAAGGTCAAGAGCAAAGGTTTTTTAACATTTTCTTTTTATTGCGTCGTTTGGATTAATATTGCTCGCAAAGTTCAAAAACGTACATATGAATATATACTTTCTCTTTATTAAGCGTTTTATAACTATTTTATTGATCTTATAAATTTCCTGTTGCTACGATATTACGATATTGTTAAAATTGATTTGTTTTTTTTTAAAGAGAGTTCGCTTTGAATTCGTTAAAAGAAGGCAATAAAGATATTTTGGTTGCTACAGATGTAGCCGGTCGTGGTATTGATATCAAGTATGGTTCTTTTCCTAACAAGCTTTCTCACGTGGTCACAAGTTATTTTAAAATTACTTAAGCTATTGTTTTTGCGTGTGTGTTAAAGTTGCCTTTTTCTGTTTTTTTTTTAATAGGGACGTATCAATGGTTATCAATTATGATATGGCAAAAAATATCGAAAGTAAATAGATTTTTTTTTAACGCGCCCTTGTGAAATGTTTTAAAAATGACGCAAAAAATAATAACGTCGTGTTTCAAACTTTTACGTAGTTTTGTCTTGATTATTAGGTTATACGCATCGTATTGGTCGCACGGGTCGTGCTGGAAAAAGCGGTATTGCAGTCACGTTTTTAACACAAGAGGATTCTGAAGTATTTTACGACCTCAAGCAGCTATTACTTAGCAGCTCGGTACGTATGAGTTGTTTACATTTTGTTTTCGTCATTTAAACAATGTCTTCCGTTGTACATTATTTTTTGAGAGAATTAGCCTCTCAATCAGATTTTTGGCTTAAATTGCGCAAAGTAAATTTCTTTACGACGCTTTGTTTTCGATGGGTCGTAAAGATTATTACCAGTATTTAAAGGACGATTAAAGCTATTATCTTCTATATTCATACAGGCTAGCAGTTGCCCAAGCGAATTAATGAATCATCCAGACGCTCAGCATAAGCCAGGTACGGTATTGACCAAGAAACGCAGAGAAGAAACAATCTTTGTGTAATATTCGTTGTTTGATTGATCGCGAATGTCGCATCGTCCTTTTTATGTCGTCCATGGCTTTGTCTTGCTAAAACTTTACTATTTTTGTTTTTTGTGAAATTGTTCAACATCGTTCAGAGCAATTTGAGACTTGTTAGTCGGCGATATAAGCTGCAATGTTGTAAGTTACTTGAGCCAAAGTTTTTTTAAAAAAATCTGAAACGAAAACGTCAAGTTGTTGTAAACATTGTAAAGAGAAATACATGGTATTAAAAAGCAGTTCGGTAAAAATAATAATGATAATAAAGAAATAAGCCTTAATAAAAAAAAAAAAACGTTCAATAAATTTGGAAAAATTTTTCCAATTAAAAATTCCGTCTTAAAGACTATTGATTTTTATTTTGTTTCACTGACCATTTAAACAACACTATGAGATAAGTATTTTCCTTTTTTTTTTTTTTTTTTTTTTTTTTTTGTTAAAGAATCTTCTAACAAGACTAGAAGTAATTTTGGTATAAAATTGTAGTACATATATGGGTTTTCGGGTCAGCGAATTCAAAATCTGTAGTTTAAAGTTTATGCACGGAACTAAAAGGTTTATTAAAAAAAAACTTCCGTTATAAACCTCTCCCTCACAGTCCGTATAAAATTACCATAAGTAGATACCTATTCAAAAAAAAGATAAAAGTGCATTTCACTTAAAATTTTGTTTTCGAAAATTTAAAGAATAATTTCCGCTAGAAAGGTTTTTTCCCAAAAAGGTCCTTTGAAAAAATTCGCACGCTTTCATTTTTAACTATTTTTCGTTTCAAATTGCAATCTGCACATTACCAATATAAACTTTCCGAAATGTATCTGTATAGGACTTCACAAATATTTTATCTATGGAGTTTTTTTTTTTCCCTTCAAGATTGATCTTTAAATTTGTCAAAAAAAAACAACCCTTTTTTTAACCAAATAGCAAGAGAAACGCAAGTGGTTTTTCTCTCGACGCAACTCCGGTTTTCAATTATACTTTTGGCAAATTACATCATGATAAATAACCTTCTAGTCACACCAGGTTAGGAAAAAAGTAACTTTGAGATGAACTTTAACTGATTGCTCATACTTTTTTGATTTAGTTCTGGCTGCTTTTGAACAGACACGCACAATTTTCATTTCCCCATTTTATCAGTGATTTCAAAATATTTGACTTCTTGTTACGTCTTCAAAAACATAAATACAAGTTTATCTATGGTTTTTGTCAGGAATTTTAAACAAGATAGACGCATTTTTGTTTTTATTAACATTCTTTTTTTTTTTTTATTAGCAAAAGATAGTCAAACTATAGTTTAGTTTATAAATTCAGTACCCCGGCGGGGTACTGAATTTATAAACTAAACTATAGTTTGACTATCTTGTAATGGTATAGATTAGGCTGTGACAATTCCCGTTTTCCGGGAAACGAAAGCGGGAATTTCCGGGAACGGGATTCATTTCCCGGACTTGGAAAAAAACGGGAACGGGAATTCCCGTTCCCGTATTTTAAAAAGCGGGAACGGGAAAATCCCGTTCCTGTTCCCGTTTTTCACCTGGAACGTCTAATATTTCCTGTATTATTTTTCCTGGTATTTTTCCTGGTTTTTTTTCCTGCTTTTTTTTTTTCTTTTTTTTTCCTGGTTATATAATTTGTTTTTTTTTTGTGGTTTATTTTGGTTTAGGTGTTTGTTTTTTTTTGGATTCTTTTTTATTTTTATTTTTTTATTTTTTAAATTTATTAACTTAACAACATAGAAGATTTTTACAGCATAGAAGACACACAGGGGAGCTTTAATAAAAGCTATGTACCTAAAAAAAAAAAAGGAAAAAAGGTTAATTCTAACTAATAATTTATATTCAAAGGAAAATAAGGTAATTAACAAGAAAGATATCAAAGATACGAAGAAAGTTAGTAAAGAAAAGACGCAAGTTAGCAAAGAAAAGACGAAAGTTAGTAAAGAAAAGACGAAAGTTAGTAAAGAAAAGAAGAAGTTAGTAAAGAAAAGAAAAAGTTAATAAAGAAAAGAAGAAAGTTAGTAAAGAAAAGACGAAAGTTAGTCAAGAAAAGACGAAAGTTAGTAAAGAAAAGAAGAAGTTAGTAAAGAAAAGAAAAAGTTAATAAAGAAAAGAAGAAAGTTAGTAAAGAAAAGACGAAAGTTAGTAAAGAAAAGACGAAAGTTAGTAAAGAAAAGAAGAAATTAGTAAAGGAAAGAAAAAGTTAATAAAGAAAAGAAGAAAGTTAGTAAAGAAAAGAAGAAAGTTAGTAAAGAAAAGAAGAAGTTAGTAAAGAAAAGAAAAAGTTAATAAAGAAAAGAAGAAAGTTAGTAAAGAAAAGAAGAAAGTTAGTAAAGAAAAGAAGAAGTTAGTAAAGAAAAGAAAAAGTTAATAAAGAAAAGAAGAAAGTTAGTAAAGAAAAGACGAAAGTTAGTAAAGAAAAGAAGAAGTTAGTAAAGAAAAGAAAAAGTTAATAAAGAAAAGAAGAAGTTAGTAAAGAAAAGAAGAAGTTAGTAAAGAAAAGAAAAAGTTAATAAAGAAAAGAAGAAAGTTAGTAAAGAAAAGAAGAAGTTAGTAAAGAAAAGAAAAATTTAGTAAAGAAAAGAAGAAAGTTAGCAAAGAAAAGAAGAAAGTTAGCAAAGAAACGAAGACAGTAAACTACTTAAAAAAATTATAATTAGGTCTTAAACCTAATTATAATTTTAAATTATTATAATATTTATATATATTTACCTTATAGTTATAGTAGTTTGTTCCTAGTATTAGTACCAAATTTATAACATAAATCTTAAAATCTTAAAATAAACGGAATATATGCGCGCGAATCATAAAATAGCGGGAACCCCGTAAAAAAGCGGGAAACTTGGTAAAATGCGGGAAACTTGTAAAAATACGGCTTTTCCCGTATTTCTTATATTATATTATAATATATAAATATATGTATTATAATATATAAATATATATATATAGTATATAAATATATATATTATATATATATAATATATATATATTATATTATAATATATAAATATATATACATATTATATATTATAATATAATAATTACGGGAAAACCCCGTAACATCGAATGACGTACGGGAACAAGAACGGGAATTTCCTGTTCCCGTATTTTATTTATTACGGGAACAGGATCCCGTTCCCGTATTTTAAATACCAAAAGCAGGAACAGGATCCCGCTCCCGTAGTTCCCGTAAATACGGGAACTTGGCGCACTCTAGTATAGATTCATCTTCAAAATCGATATCTTCGTTTAATCTTCGCAGTTTAATGGTATAAATTCATCTTCAAAATCGATATCTTCGTAATTGTTAGAATGAGGACATTTTACTTTACACGAAAGCCACTTCAGGGATTTGTGAAAAATCAAAGTATTTACTTCACTATATAATTGAATAAAATATTTATATCTTGTTACTAGTATTAAATATCTTTACAGCTTTTTTCCACAGTTTAGAACAGCAAAAAATGATGGCCAAGAAATATGTTTGCTACATAGCATTAAAAACTTTCAGTGGTACGACAGAATATCCCAGAAAGCTTTGCGACAAATAACTTTGAATTATAAGGAAACTATGGCGGAAAAGACAGATTATGCCATGCACCACTGGCAAAAGCACAAAAAGTTATGCGAGGATCGTTAAAAAAATCAAAATTTAGAAAACTGAACTTGGTTTTGTACACCTCCAGGGTACTAAATTGTTTTTGTTACGATTTCATTTCTTCGGCATTTACTCCGTGAAGATCACAGAAGCAGCCGATAAATAAAAAATTATTGAAGGTAAAAATTAAAAATCATTAAAGGTACTATATATATATATATATATAATACTGTTTTTAATGTTTATTCTTTTGTTATATTATTATTGATTATATTATTTACTTGTTAATAAATTTAATAAGATATTCATGTCACTAAAAACATTATTGGCAAAAATAGAAAAGCATCTATATTTTGTTTACTGTTTTGGTAATTTCTCTATTCCCCGGTCGATTGTGGAGTGTATTAAGAGATATAATTCTATTCGCTGTTTTTGACATAAAATGGAACATAATCATTCAAAAATGATGGCATCATTTAAATCCAAAAATCACAAAAAATAACTTAAAAGAGCCGTAATATATATTCGATGTTTTTTTTTTGTATTTAACAGGCAAGAGAAACAAAACTTTTTTCATTTATCGTCAAGACAATTACGTGACAAAAAGGAGTTTTTACAATTTTCTAATTCTATGAGAAATGAAAAAGCTCGTTGAAAACGTAAGGAATGTAAAATTTTTACGAAGGTTAAAAAGAGTATAACTAAAACACAAACATCGAAAAAATAGTTTACAATCTAAAATCACTAATCATTGTGATCGAAGAAAAACATCGGGCGAAGCGTTTTTATAAAAACCATCAATGAACTCACTCAAGACTTCGAGTCGTAAAACATCTCAATCTAATGTTTGCCAAAAGCTTAGGTGCATTTGGCTCAACAACGTTGGCCTGTCATTACCATTTATACCTTTTAAAGACGGTTTTACGAATACTCACACTTGTGACCGCAACCAATGGGACAGAATTTTTGTTCACTAAACCAAGTTTTAATATGACTCAAATGTCCACCATGTCCACACCCTTGACACCATGCGTATAGCCCCTTCACGGGGATGTGACTATAAATAAATAAATAAATATATATATATATATATATATATATATATATATATATATATATATATATATATATATATATATATATATATATATATATATATATATATATATATATATATATATTTATACACAGACAACCCTTAGAAGAAGTAAAACCAACTAAAAAATACAAAACAAGCATTACAAGAATTTTTGCTCACCATATTGCACAAATCTGAGCACTTTTTTTACAATTTCTACAATACCAGCCGTGCGATGTGCTGCTTAAAACCTTATAGCAAATACCGCACTGCATATGTATGACAGTTGAATTCTTAAAAGAAAAGAAAGTAAATTGAAAACAAAAAAAGAACAAAAAAATAAACTACATGGGTTTTAAGCTGATAGCCAACCTGGTTTAAAGAGTTAACAGGAACTGGAGCATGGTTTATCACCTCACTCGCAATATTAAACAACTGCAGTCGAGATAAGATTTCTAAATAGAAATATTAAATAACTGCAGTCAAGATAAAATTTCTAAACAAAAAAATTACTTTCAACACAAATAAAAAGCAGTCAAATTTTTCAAGAAAATCCATCTAAAGATTAAAAAAATCATTTATATGCTTCATCACTCATAATCTATTAGAGTTTCAATTTTTTTAAATCTTAACATGGCCATACTCCTGCCTAGTAAGAAATAGTGCGAATAAATGATATATAGCACTCGTTTGCTTTGCTTTGACAAAAAGCACTCCCAGGACACAGAAATATTTCGACAGAAGCACTTTTAAAGAAACATAAATTTTAATTGTATACTCAAAGAAAATTATTTTTGGAGTAAATTAATTACTTTTATCATTAACATAATTTAACATAAACAAAATAAGTAATGACTTATTTTGTTTATTTCAAATTAATTTTTTTTTGTTTTTACATAGTAAAACAAAAAAAAATCACATACAAATTCATATTGTCACATAGTGTATATCAATTGGCACTGATATATATTCATATATATTGTCACATAGTGTATATCAATTGGCACTGATATATATTCATATATAATGTCACATACTGTATATCAATTGACACTGAATGGATTAACTAGAATGCCCAAAGAAATGACAATTATTGGAAAGTTTTAATTTCTAGCTCAAAATGAAAAATCTAGATGAGGCAGATTTAAAGAGATGATGAATTGAAAAAACTGTGGGAAAAGTTAAATTTTCCATTCATAAAAGAAAATTCAATAGTGAGGAAGATTGAAGCATTAATTATTAAGTATGATAACTCTTTGAAATATCATAAAGAATGTACTCAAATTAAATTTGCAAAAGTGTTTGATATTACCGAAAAAGATACCGAAAATTAAGATAAAAAATTTTATGAAATGCAAATTAAATCACAAGGAGAAGTAACAACAGTATGTAACAACAGTAAAAGTAAGAGTGCATCCATCAAAAGTTATTACAAAAAATACACCATGCAATAGTTCATTGAGCAAAAATGTAATATCTCCAATTGCATCCAATATATCAACATCTTCAGAAACTTTTGAAAAAGTACTACTAGTAAATGTGATTATACTGTTGACAGTGTTGACCCTCCTTCTAAAGTGCACTTCAAAAAATCCACTTCAACTTGCAAAACAGACTAATTTAAGTTACTTTAAATCAGCAAGAGTTCTTCCATTTTCAAACAGTTTCATTACATTTTTGCCAACAGTGTCTCACATCGAATTGTCATCCTTAATTTTTTTTACAGCATTGTTAAGCTTGTCTGAAATACTTAAAAGTTCATTGAAAAGAGATTCAGATGGAGACTCAGGAGTATCATTTGAAAAAGAAAGTTCAACTTTGACTCAAAACAATATTCAACCACAAAAATTACACTTTAATTTGTAAAACAGACTAATTTAAATTACTCTAAATCAGCAAGAGTTTGCAAGCAATTATCATACCATGGCACTGACATCCCTACACCAACTCAACCTGCAATATAAAAGGCATTTGTTAGAGAATCACAAAAAATGCAGCAGAACTTTGAAGAAACTCTTTAAAATGAAAAATGGGCTTTGCACTTTGATGGTAAGAAAATTAGCAAGCTTTGTTTTGATTTTTTAACATTATTAACAATAATGTTAAAAAATCAAAACCACAAAGTTCGCTTAGCTGCACTAACTCTCAGTGATAGGAAAGCATCAAAACCATTTAATTGAATAACTGAGGTATTTAATGGAATAACTGAGGTATTAACACTGTTTAATGGAATAAGTGAGGTATTAGACCAATATCAATTATTGGAAAGCATTAAAGTTATAACCTGATTCCACAAGTTTCAATACTGGAGTAAAAAATGGAGTTGTTATAATGATCCAACAAAAGTTTAAAGAGAACGGTATTCCTATACCTCAGTATATATAGGATGTCAGCATCACGTGTTGGATTTAGTGTTAAGGCATTCAATGGACTAAATTTTTAGTGGAAAGACAACATCTCCTAATATATCATGATTGTGTGCAAAAGATTTAACAACTTTCAATAAAGTGATGTAAAAATAAAAGTTATAAACATAAAACGGTGTGATGATGTGCAATTTTTATAGCAATTGGGAAATCCATACTGATCAAGAACATGCTATATTTCCCTTTAATTAATTTTAAAACATTACCTAATATAAGTAATGCAAGGTGGAACTCTAGAACAATATAAGTAATGCAAGGTAGAACTCTAGAGCAATATATGCCTAACTTGCTTTTGTGCTACTCACAGACAAACATGAACTTCTTAAGCAAATTTGTGAATTGATTTGGTGAGTTTGGTTTGACATTTGGTTTAGTGACCATTTTTATAAGGATGATTATGAAAAATTGGATAACAGTTTAAAAAAACACAAAAAAGAATATCCAGCTTTTAGGAAACATTGGAATAAATACAATATAGCAAACACAAAGAAGTAACATTTGTGCTGAACGAGCAATTAAAGTCATGCAAGATATACAGTGTAAAAGTATTGGAAAAAGCAATTTGATGTTCATTTTATCAAACAAGTGATTGTATTACATTAGATTATTCATTTACTAGGATTGAACTGTGTTATATATGTTATGATTTTCTCATAAGTATAATCTTATCCACTAATACTATATTGCAAAATTTTTAACATATAATTTATATTTCCTTGGGTATTTTTTTGACAAAATATCATCAATAAATGTCTTTTTTAGTATTTTTATACTTTGAAAATAAGAGGTTGTAACCAATATGTTAAATTATATTAATTATCAAAGCAGATAATTTACCCCAAAAAAAAATTTACTTTGAGCATACAATTTAAATTTTATACATTTCTTTAAGAGCACTTTTATTGAAATATTTCTATCTGTGTCCTGAGCGTGCTTTTTGTCAAGGCAAAGCAAGAGCACCATATATCATATATTTGCACTATTTCTCATCAGAAAGGAGTATAGCCAATTTAAAATAAAAAAAAGAAAATCTTATAACCTTAATACCTATATAACCATTGAACCAATCTTCTTGCACACTCTTTTCGATTAGCTCTTTTGCAAAACTGTCCAACACTAACAGCACAGTAACACACATCTGTATGTCACCCTACATTAGTTGAATATAAATTTTAATTACATACAATTTAAAAAGATCTTTGTTGATGATTGTACGCATGCATAGATAGATGGTTTCAATAAATTGGATTGGATTGGATTGGATAGGATAGTTCGGAATTGGATTGGATGGGATTGGATGGGATTGGATGGAATTGGATGGAATTGGATGGGATTGGATGGAATTGGATGGAATTGGATGGGATTGGATGGGATTGGATGGGATTGGATAGGTTTGGATGGGATTGGATTGGATGGATGTATGTATATGTATGCATGCATGTATCTATACAACAAGTATATATAAAATACTATTGCAGGTTAAAAAGTATTTTGTTCATTTTTTTGCATTTTCCAGAAAAGAAAAATGCTTCATGACTTTGGATGATCAACTTACACAACACAAAACAACTTATAAAAAGATGAAGTACGAATGTTACAGATCACCTTAATCATATCAAGATTAACAAACAAACAAATTTCTTTGATTATGATGACTTGATATAAAAGAAACAAAAACTAAATATTTAAACTAAACTTCAAAAAAGTTTTATGAAACTTTACTCAAAAAAAAAAAAAAAAAAAAAAAAACCTGCTCTGCATAAAATAATAGCACTTCTTTTACAAGATTACTGAAATTCCATGGAGGTAACTCCTAAAACAAAATGAGGATAACTGCTTTTATGTAAAAGATTTTTGTTACTTAAAGAATGCAAATATATATATATATATATATATATATATATATATATATATATATATATATATATATATATATATATATATATATATATATATATATACATATATATATAAAGTCTAAAAAAAAATATACAAAGTTAAAAAAAAATGTCTAAAAAAAGTTGGATGATACCAAAGAAATTGGTTGCAGTTGTTGGAGTTCATCTTTTTGCTCTTCCTCATCCTCCATATCTTCAATTTGCTGGAATGGTCTTACATAAATAAAGATAAAGGATCCTAAAAACAGTTTTTCTTACTATTTGTAACAACAACAACAAAATCTGTTCTACAACTTACCTACTGCTAAAAGATCGACGAAGTTCAAATCCTTCCTAAATAACAAAACTTTATGGTGTAATAAAAGCAATTATTTTTTTTTACATAAATATTTTTTATATATCCAGATACAATACGAAAAAAATATAGGTTACAAATACAATACCAGATAAAAATGTCAAAATTAAATAATATGAAACACCATTTAACAAATTTAAAGAAGCTGTTAAATAAAAAGCAAGCTGTTACCCTGGGTAGATTTTCAATATCTTCTACATCAACATCAACATCAGCAGAAAAAAGTTGCTCATTACAGTCTTCATCTCCAAATACTGCATCTAGCTCTGGTCCTACTAAAGTCATATCATTATAGGTATTTGACACAATCCCACTGGGTGTTTGAAGGCCTGGATCTGTCTCATTCTCAGAGCTTAATGCTGATTGGTTAATACTTCTTGAATCAACAATGCCTTCTAAAATTTTAACAAGGGAATGAATATGAAAAAGTAAAAAATTTTAAAATCTTTAAAAAATTATTTAGAAAGAGAACAGTAACTACTAATTAAAAAATTGTATATAACTTTTGTTTGTAAGTTAAAATATTTAATTTCATTCTATAAACCCTTATACCAAGCAATAGTACTTGCAATTGGTTTGCAATATTTATCAAATTAAATTTACAACAAACGAAATTTCACACTAATTAATTCACACATGAAAAGCAATCATTTATAGTAATAATTTACATCAATTATTTATAGCAATAATTTATAGCAATGATTTAGAGCAATACTATATATATTACGCACCAGGAGTTTCTAACAACCTCGAAAGATTATCTCTTCCAACCATTTGATTAACATATGAAGTAATTAAGATTGGTGGACTACTTGGTGCTTTATCTGTTTGTTCACTTTTAGAGCTTGTATAGTATAATTGACCAAGAATGGCCCAAGTTTGTGCTTTATCAAAAAAACTTAACTTTTTGGCTGCCTGATAACATGTAAGCAAAGTAATAGAAGTAAACAATTTAAAATACAAAAATATAGACAAAAAAATACAAATAAAATGATATGACCAAGTAATTGCAAAACAGGAGATCTAGAACAGCAAAACAGGAATGTTAAAAAAAATCTGCTAATTCAATTATTGATGAAAACAGCTATTTGCCTGGTAATTAGACAAAAATACCTCTGCATTGTGCTCACACATTGAGGTAATTGATTTGCCAAAAAAAATGTATTCTTTTGCAAGAGAAGCAATCCATGTCTCTTCCTGTTATAAAATTAAAAACTTTCACTCAAGTATTTAGTAAAACAATATCCTGTGAAGAATTAATACTCTCATTTTAAAAAAACTGTACTTGATTTTTGCTTGTAAAAATAATTTTCAGTATTTTCTTTTTTATCAAAACTTAATTGGAATCAGTTGATGTTTTTAAGGAACTTGAATCAGACAGAGTTATAAAGAAACAGAAGTAGGTTTACAATTTACTTTTAAGTTGGTATCACAGATTCCAGTTGAAAATGAAGTTTTAATTTATTAGTTTATATTAGTTAAAACTGGTAGGCATTTTAAACCTAAAATTATTTACAAAATATAAAAGGTTTATTTTTAAAAGACAAGAGTGAACAAGGTTACCTAATTATTGAATTTAGATGAAGGACTAAACCCTGGTCAAACCCTGCTAGAAAGTTTTAATGATGAATAAGATGTTCTTCTCAATGCTTCAGAATGTTAAAAGATAATTTTTCAAATTAGATTAGTAATGAAATAAAGAATAGTTTCTTATATTGAAATTTTATAAAAGGCTAATATAACTTACTTACAAATAAAGAATCAACTTTATATATGTTGACTGCACTACTCTCTTGACGAAATTCCTGATTTTCAATACCAGTCTTTGCTTGCTTTTTAACTGGATATTGACTGAAAAGTATATTTTTTATACTATGTATTTATTTAAACATATTCCTAACTATAAGCATTTAAAACAATTTAAAATGTTTAAGAAAGTCAGAAAGAAATAGACCGGTTATCTTCCAATAATACTTTATCAATACTTTGCGATTCAAACAAAAATCTATTACCTATCCTAACCTACCTATTAAAAATTATATTTGGTTAGCTTGTAAACTGTTAAACAGTTAAATAAAGTTTGGTGCAATGAAAAAGACTTATTTCTTACATAATAACTGTACTTAAGTTAACTAGAAAAGATGTAAGAAATACTTCTTACTTCTTTCTATTAACTAATTAAGAGTATAATTTACCTTGGCTTTGGCGTGTCTTGCTTAATGTCTGTATTAGGAAAAGCATGACCAATAAGACCATGTGGAGATAATCCAAGTGCAATCGAAGGAGCTTTTGTGGCAGGTCTTTCAGCATCACGAATGGTATGATGAATTATAGTTTTATCTTTTGAACATGATAGCATAATATCAGGGTCACGCTGCCAAACAAAACCTAAACAATTAAAGAAGTATTTTTGCAATTAAGAAGTCAACAACATATAGTGGAATTGTTAAACATTAACTTACACTTAGTTGTGGAATATTTAAGCTGTGGAATATTTAATTTGTGGAATATTTACTTGTAGAAATTTAAATTTGGAATATAAGAATGGAATAATAGAGCCTTCCTGTATTGGCAAAAATATTAAATTTCAATGGATTGATAACTGTATTTTAAATACTTTGGTGCTGCACTTTTATTTCGTGAGATAAAAATAAGTTTTATTTTAAAACTTAAAGATATTTTTCCAGTGCCAAAGAAGCTGTAAATGTATGCAAAAAAGAAGCTATAAATTTATGCATAAAACTCAACATTTTAAGTTTTTATGCAGCAGAATGAAACAATTTAAAATATCAAAATTAATAAAGTTTAACTTTATAAACATTTAAGCTGCATAAACACAAAAAGATAGCACAAAAATTACATACCAGTTGCAACATCTTTGTGTTCCTGAAAAGCTGCAAAAGGAACATACGGTCTTCGAATATCCCAAATATTTACACTGTTATCCAATATTAGAGCACAACTAAATATTCACATACTATTGTTTTTAACAACATAAAAGTCAACATGACACACACTTTAAAAATTAAAAAAAACTTAAAATTACCTTGCAATATGATGTTTATAGTTTGGTCTCCATTTAATTCTTGCAACTGATGCAATAGTTTCAATTGTATTGATTGGAGAATTATTATATTGTGTGTCCCAGATCTTTATTAAACTGTCTCTTCCACCAGTTGCAAGCCAATATCTTTCTTCCAAATGCCAATCTAATGCAAAAACTGGCCCTGCATGACCAGTGAACTGTGTATAATGATGCTCAGGCTTTCGCATATCCCAAAGCTATAAAGAAGAAGAAAATTTTTACTTTCTAGTCAAAATTTATTGCTTACAAAACTATATTAACTTAGATTTATTTTAAATTTAAATTTAGTTTTATTTAGTATTAAACTAAAATGTTCTAAAAGATAATATCATCAACACTACTGTGAAATAGAGTGTGAACCACTCTATTTTACAGTAATTTTGTAAATATAGCTATACCAAACCCAAAAATCAGGTTAAAAAGTAAAAATAAACAGTTTTTGATAAATAAAGATTTATGTCATTATGAATGAAGATTCATGTAATCAAGAATGGTAAATGTAAACTCTGACATCAGTGAAAATTAAAGTTTTAGTTTGTTTAAGCAAACATTAAGATAATTGAAATTTTTAACATTGAATTAATTTTATATTTAAAGGTAAGTGCATATTTTAAATCTGATCTTCACTTATACAATTGATATAACATAAATCTTGTTTTATTGAAGAAAAAGACATTTAAAATAAGAAGTTGACATTTAAATCAACTTGTATACTGGGATTAATGGAATGTCAAATAAATCTTAACAACCATGAAAAGATATCTACCAAAATTGTTTGGAAAATAAAACAAACACCTGGATATTTCCACTTTCACCAGCTGCACAAAATATAAACTTGTCTACTCGATGAAACTAAAAATAGAAACAAAAAAAATTACAGCATTTTTCTAGATTAGAAAAAGTATACAACAACATTTGCAATTAAATTATTTTAAAACAATCTCTAACCTGAACATCCCTGATACTATCAGCTTTACCACAAAATGCTATAGAAACATCTTTACGCCGTATATCCTATTAAATTGGTTCATACAAGAATAAGTAACTGATATGTTACTTAACTATTATTGTATGAGCATATGTATAATCTATATATCTGTCTGTCTGTCTGTCTGTCTGTCTGTCTGTTTATATATCTACCTATCTATCTATCTATCTATCTACACATATATATATATATATATATATATATATATATATATATATATATATATATATATATATATATATATATATATATATAAAGATAGGGAGAGAGAAAGAGAACGCAAATATAACAAAAATTACAAAGCAGTTCATGTTCCCATCTTGTGAGCAGCTCATAAGTAGAGTTGGATCAGTTGGATGAAAACAAATTTTATTGACAAAGCGGAAGTGCTGTTGGAATATATGATCTGTAAAACCAACAAAGTATCAGTTAACCAACCCAAAAAATTATGATATAAATATATATAACTCTTACAAGGTTATTTCTAGAAAAAAAAATAATTACACAAGAATTACTGTAATACATATACCATAATATTTCAAATGTTAAATGAAACCTTGCTTTTGCTCCTTGTTCAAGTCCCAAAGAATGACAACACCATTACCAGCAGCAGATGCTATGATGTTATCTAATTTTTTAAATTACAATTTTATTAGTAAGCAATAAAACTATGTATGAATATGTATGTATGTATGTATGTATGTATGTATGTATGTATGTATGTATGTATGTATGTATGTATGTATGTATGTATGTATGTATGTATGTATGTATGTATGTATGTATGTATGTATGTATGTATGTATGTATAGCGAGGGTTAACTTAAGCGTTATAAATCTGGAGAAAGTAAAAACAGCAAAGTAACAATTATAATGCTAATGCCTTCCTAACATAGGCATTAATATCCGGAAAAAAATGTAGGTAAGAAATGTTACATTGATAATACAAATATTAAACCAAGTTATTAGTTAAAATGAAAGCTAAATAATTCAATTATTTTGAACTGAATGTTGCTCTTTTTTTTTTTTATTTTATGTTGTTGTTATCCATTCTACTTTATTATACATGTCAAAACATCTTTTAAATTATGTTTTTAATTTTAAGCTATTTACTTTGCTTTGAAAAATGGCTGGTAGACTAGGAGTATTACAATTTTTGATAAGGTTTTACCTGCTACAAAAATTCTTTTTTAAATACCACAACATAACATTATTTGTAGAGTTGAATGATTTCTCTGTTTTGCAATATGTAGCTAGGCACTGATTAGTGGCAATCAGTATAAATTGTTCAACACCTTCATTGAAAAAATATTATCAAAACCAAGATGGAGGTGGCAATTAATTGCAGACAATTTTAATCAAGCTGTGTGTCATCGTACATTTTTTGAAAGAAGTTATCTGCCTCTGAACACTTTAATTTTACAGTTGTACATGTGGTATTTTGATTTTACACACATACAAATAACTAGAGAGTTTATCCTCTCTAGAAAAACCATTATAGATTGGTGCAACTTCATTAGAAAAAATTGTTACCAACATTTAGAAGAAAATCAGCTTAGATGAGAATGGTGATCCAATAGATATCTAGATTAATGTGTTGAAATAATTTCACAGGAATCATCATGATGGTCACTGGCTGTGTGGTCATTGGTTTTCAGGGCTATTAAGTTACATCAAGGATACTACTGTCTTATAGAGGTATTTGCAGAGTAATTGTTACTTTTTCTTTCTTTCAAGATTTATAATGCTAAAGTTAATCCTTATATATATATATATATATATATATTTATATATATATATTAGACATGTCCAAAAAACAACTTTTTTTAAAAATGTCTGAGCACAGCCGCTAAATGTGTTCTTTGTAATAAATTAATACTAAATTTAAAAAATTTTTGAATAAAAAAAATTTTTAGGGGTTGCTCAAGACCCTTAAACATCAGACAAGTCCCTAATATTTTGAAAAAAAAAGTTTTTTAAAACCATATCATGTTGGGTCTCAAAAGAAGTGAAATTTTATAAAAATTTCAAAAATATTAACTATTTTATATAAAAATTACCAGTTCAAATTTTATGAATTAAAAACTATTGTTTTTTAACAAAAAATAAAAAAGTGCATATTTTTAAAGTTTTTTTTAATAAACTTTTTAATTTGTGTTTTTTACAAACTTTTTTTATTATTTTTGAAATTTTTATAAAATTTCACTTCTTTTGAGACCCAACATGATATGGTTTTAAAAAACTTTTTTTTTCAAAATATTAGGGACTCGTCTGATGTTTAAGGGTCTTGAGCGACCCCTAAAAATTTTTTTTATTCAAAAATTTTTTAAATTTAGTATTAATTTATTACATAGAACACATTTAGCAGCTGTGCTCAGACATTTTTTAAAAAAGTTGTTTTTTGGACATGTCTAATATATATATATATATATATATATATATAAGCTAAGAAAAAGATATGTAATTATATTAAATAATAGTGTAAATAACAAATCGTATTTTATCTACACTAGTGTTAACTTTTCACAATTATATTTCCTTTTTTTGTCTTTTAATTTATTTAGTATTTATATCTCTGAAAAAATTTCAAATTTTCAAATGATTGAACAAATTATCATATATATTTTTAGATGCATGACAAAATCAAAGGAGATAAGCTTTGCAGACAGAAGTACAATAATTACTTTGCATAAGGAATGTTATTCCATTTGAGAAATTGCAAAAAACTTGAAAATATCCTACAAAGGGTTCAAGGTACAACAAAGAGAATTTTTTTATTATGGTATCTTAAGTGACCTACTAAGATCTAGGAGGCCTTCAGTAAGATCCAGAACAGATAATTTAGACAAAACTTAATTCTCTGTGACATAGGCATTTGACAGCTCTTCAGATATAATCTGAGAAGCTGTCAAATGTTTATTAATTTGATTGATGATTTGATAATTAAATATCAATTCAAAATCTAACATTCTAATCATAGAAATAAAGCTATCACTTTCATTCTTTTAAATTAAATTATCCCTCACAGAATGCACTTAGCATGCAGAAACTTCATAATTCTTGGAATATATATTACTTGCTACTGCAGTAAAGCTTTATTGTTATACTTATGGCTGAACTAGCATTCCTACTTACAAAATCAAGTAAAAGATATTAATAGAATTAAACATCTTTTGCTTGTTTTTAAAAATATAATGGCTAATTCAGCCATAAATCCAGCTCACACATAATGGCTAATGCATACCAGTAATAACATTTTAAGATTGGTGCTAAAAAACTTTTAGTCCAATAAAGACAGAAACACATGCCTCATTATTTGTAATAATAACAATGTTATATACCTTCAGTTGGGTGCCATTGCAAATCAGATATGCTGTAATTCAACTTGCGTGGACCTGCTACAAGATTCAATTTTTCCACAAACCTCTTTTCTTCAATACTGAAAATCTTTAACACTAAAATGTATGAAAATTTTTAACACTAAAGTTTACATATGAAAATCTTTAGCACTAAAGTTTCTGTATGAAAATTTTCAACACTAAAATATACATATTGCAAAGAATGTTTACTTTTATGATAATGACTGCTACCTTTGCAATGACATAAAAAGTAAAAAGTCTACGGGTTTTTTAAGTTGTTCTCTTTAATGTGTATTGCTTTACATATTGATTGCGCATTTTTTTCTCAACAATCACTTTAATTTTAAATTTAAAGAAAAGGAGCAGCCAAAAATAGATGATGCTCTCAAACATCATAAATCTTGACTAATCTAAATCTAAACCTACAGTTACTGCCACCAACAGCGCACTGCGTTCCTTCTTTATTTTTACATATGGCTTTTGCTGAACATGACAAGGTTTGTTGAAAGGTAACAGCATTAAGAGGCTGAAGACCTGAAAAAGACTAATATATTTGAAATACTTGCAATTTTTATGATTGCTTGACAGACACACATACTTATATGCAGATGTTTTCTTAACACATATTTTTACCTAACTTATCTTGGTTACGAGCCATAGAAATATTTTATTCCATTTGAAGCTATCTACTTTATCAAACTGTGTGAAATTCTAATAATAGAAACTATACAGTTAACACCTAAAACATAAAATAAATGTACAAAAGTGATTGGTAAAAGTGAATGAATAGTGACTAACTGTGAATATTACCTTAGATTAGGGATTAAAACTGAAATACTCCATCCAATCTATTAAAAATATCATGTTAAATACTTTAAAGATCAAAAGTAATATTAATTTAATTTACTATGAAAAGTTTTAAAAACACAATTCTTAAATAGTACTTAATACCACCCGAGTATTTTTTAAATTCTAATTTTTTTCTGTTGTTTCGTTAAAACTTTTTTTTTTTCTTTTTGGAGAAAGTAAAAATTTTATAGATGCACAGCATTTCGCACTAAACTTGAAACTTATACCTATGGTATACACTTCAAAGAATAACTTTATTTAGAGTTAACGAAGAAAACTTATGTAGCTAATTTCCTTTTGTAAAACTTATGTAGCTAATTTCCTGGTTAGCTAGTTTCATGATACAGTTCCAGCCGTTGCCTATACACTTTCGCTTTCATTTCGAAAAAATCCGAATATTTATTTATCGTTATGTACAATATCTGATATAAATTTTATAGCTCATTAAGTCATTTAAAGTATCAATGGCTAAGGGAGGGTAGTAAGGGATTTTGAACACGAAAGTATAAAACATTAACCATTGTTGGTTGTAATTAGAGCAGTGTTTCCCAACCTTATTTCATTCAGGCCCCACTAAACCACCTCAAAGATTTTGAATACCCCCCTTATTCTGAAAAAATATAATACTAAATATACCTAGATCCCTATATATAAAAAAAAATGTATGCAAAAAAAATGTATGCAAAATATTAATCAAACTGTTCAATTCAATTTACAAAAAAAGACAAAAATTAAAAACGATCCCAAAAAAATACTTCAAATAATTAATAAAATTTATTCAAAAAATAAGAGTTCGAATTATTTTATAAAATTAAAACAATTTTCAAATTCAAATCAATTACATTAACTTTCAAAACCAATCAATTCACAATTCAAACAATTTCAGAGAGATGAAACAACCAATAAGAACAAATAAAAACGAGATCACAATCGGAACTGAAAAAATTATAAAAAAGATAAATTAACGTGATGATTACGTTTTTCTATGAATAACACAATGCACAAGTAACATTTCGGGATTGTCATCCTTCATTATTTTAAACACCTATTTTTCTTGCCCATCATAACAGGAGCTCCGTCTGCAGCACAACATATAATATTTTTAATTTGTGCTTCAAATAAATATTTTTTTAGTGAGTTGTATATATCAACGGCAGTAGTAGTAGTTTCAAATGATTCACAGAACAACATTTCTTTAGTGAATTCACCGTTTACAATATATCTTATGTAAGCCATCAATACAGCCTGACTGTCTCTTATAGTTGACTCATCCATCTGTATTGAGAGTTTTCTTGATCCTAACTTTTCAACAAGTTGGGTTTAACATTTTCAGCCATCTCATCTATTCTTCTATTAACAGTGTTATTGCTTAGTGGCATTAATTTAACATCTTGGTCGTCTTTGCCCAGAACTGTTTTGAGAAAACTTGATATCGCTGGTTTAAGATGGATAACCACAAAAAAAAAAAAAAATTTCATAACTATAATTAAATTTTGATAACCACTATTTGATTCAAATTAATGTATATAAATTTTGAAACGTAAATATTGCTAAATACGTAGATCTTTCATAAAAAGGCAGAAAATTGTCAAAATCACGTAAAAATGAAGCATTTAATACCTACACTTGCAACACGATTTTTCAAGTTATAGTAAATTTTGAGCTTTGAAACTTTGCAAAGGGAATGAGTTAAAATCCATGAAAACAAACTATTTTTAGCATTTTTATTTGATATTTTGTGGTTTTTGCGATATTTTCAGGGGGTAGAGCTATATTAAAACACTAAAAAAGCAAAAAATAAATGTATGTTTCAAAAAATTTAATATTTATTCCTTTCATTTAGGTATTTTAAACAACTCCTGAAAATTTGAAGTAAATTGCTCGACCCAACCTTAAGATATTTTTGCCACGTCCCATCAATAGAAACTTTAATCAAAGCTTCTCCAGTAGTTGTTTTATTTGGTGAAATATTTTTTACTTTGTTTGCGGCATTTTTCATAGACTGTAATGTAGCTGAATGGTAAGCCTTTGATAACTTTCTCATTAAATTATTAAACGCATTTTTCTGCATGCATGACATACTCATTATACGAGAGAAATCTTTTATAGCTTTATGCCCTTTACCTATTTCACGAAAAGCTATTATTGTTTTTAAATTCACGTCAAATAAATTTCTTCCTTGCTTTGAATCACTTTTATAAATTTGATTTAAAGTGTATCTATTGAACTCATATTTACATTCATTGCAACTTATAATTAATTTGTATGAAAACCCCATTCTAAGTGCTGAATCATCATTAATTAACATGTTACTTTCACAATTTGGACATATACAAAATTTCTCAATAATATCTTTAAGAATTTGAAAGTTGAAAAGAATGTAGTAGTTGTTTTCAGTGTCCGTATTATTGTTAAACCTGAGCTTTTTAGAACTGACACAAGTTGATTGAAATGGTATTTGACTCTTGTTTTCAGTACAATTTTTTGAAAACCCATTAAATTTTCTTTTTCTTTTTCGTTCATTACTTTTTTTATTACCCATTACTATAAAATGTGTATATGTATATAAATACTAT
Organism: Hydra viridissima; assembly: GCF_058129835.1. Taxonomy (NCBI): domain Eukaryota; kingdom Metazoa; phylum Cnidaria; class Hydrozoa; order Anthoathecata; family Hydridae; genus Hydra; species Hydra viridissima. The sequence continues at coordinate 6,953,272 of NW_028324305.1, forward strand.
CTTTGGTTGAAATGTAAATAAAATTTGTTGTCCGAATCGCTATAAATGCAAACAAAGCTCCTTGTACTAATTGTTAAACTATAAATATTTTAGTATGAGGACTTACAGTAATCAATTGCAAACCAAGCTGGCATAATAAACCATACAGTGTTTAAATTTTTAGGCAGTTGGTCAAAAAGAGAAGCATTTATAGGGTTGTTGAAAATGACTAAACACAAAAAAATGCAGTTGCTATGGACGTTGCTAATGACGCTTTTTTATACTTACCTACAAACTATCCAAAATACAATAATTTTTAGAATGAGTTAGATAAAACTAAGTCTATCATAATTAAAATGGATCACCGAAGCATTATATCACTTAAATATCAAAAAATTGATTTTTTCGTAAAAAGAATTTTTTTTTTTGTGGTTATCCACCTTAATTAAATCTTCCCTAACTTTACGATTTTTTACTAATTTTGATATTAATAGAGAAATTTTATAATTCACTTCAAGAGTACGAGTTTGAATAGCAGTTTATGCAGAAAATATTGAATTTATGGTCGATCTTTCATCAAATTTCTCCTTTAAAGATTTAAATTGGTCCAAATTATAACTTACATAAGTTCCATGTTTTGCCTTTAAATGTGCTTCAAGACGGCCTTTTTTCAGAAAAAGCTCTATTAGCCATTTTTTCCTACAAAATTTAGTGACAGAAGAAGGCTAAATAATATATATTAAAAAATTACCACTCATTTTCTATTTTACCTTATAATTGTGTTAAACTTTGACTCGTCTTTTTTTTTAGATACACAAATTACTTTTTTTTTTTATATAAAAACCTTCAAATTAATGCACTGCTGAAAGAAAACTAATGATTTATTATGAACTTTTAAAATTTTCACACACAAAGTTTTTCATGCTAACCTAGCTTACTAATTGCTCACATATGAATTAAAAAATTGCAAAAACGGGCAAATTTTCATATTTTTGCCGTTAAAAAATGTGAAAATATTAGGACATAACAAATGGTTATAAAATAAAAACAACTACATATACATATGTATGTACATATTCTAATAAATTGTTAAGGCTTTCTAAATAAATATAACTTGAACAATCAAACAAAGAAAAAAAAACTTTGCATTTGAATTTGACATTTCATTCAAAGTCAAATCAAACTTTGATTCTTATTTATCCAATTATAATTACGATAAGATCTTCTATGAAGTAATATTCTAAATATTTATTTAAAGTGGAATTTTTCTCAAATCTGATTTTAACTGAGGTATTTTCAATGACAATTAAAATGATTTTTATTTTCAATATCGGTTTTTGTTTTCAATTTTATAATTGCCCCCTGAAAGTTTCCTACGCCTCACGTTGGGAATCACTGAATTAAAGGAAAGATGAAGTTTTTGCGAATGTAACGGATTAAAGATTAAAATTACGTGCGTTCGTAAAATTAACCGAACGTAACGATTAACGATATCAATTAAAATGCAATATTGAAATTCCGACGAGTAATTGATTCAATTGATTCGTTACTTCGAGTAATTTGCTAGATAGGTTCGTTTTAACTTACGTAAATCATTTAATTTCCTCGAAATTTCCGTTAAAAATTACGAGAACCATCGATTAATTTATTACGATCCTTTCCTGTTAAATTGTCATAAAATTTCGAAACTGACTATTCTTACGATTATAACTATTGAACCTGACCTCGTTGACCTTACCAAAACATCACCATATGAAGAAGACATGTTTTGACATGTTAATGATACCAGAACTGTAGAAATTTAGTTGAAAAAAATGTAGGTAAGTTTCGTAACTAACGAATAATTACGTTTACGAGTCGTAAATAACGACTAAAATACATACAAGAAAAAATAAATTTCATTATTAAAATCTCAATAAAAAGACCCATATCGTTGTTTACGAACTTTAACGTAAATTATTTACGGAAGTTTCGTAACTGACGTAAGATACAAATTATTACGATTGAATCTTAAAATAAATTCCGTTAGTTAGAATATGATCTTAAATTTGGAATTAAATAATGACGTTTTTTACGAAAAATACAATTAATTTAATTGATTTTCGGAAGATCAAAATTTTCCTCATTCGTGATTAAACTGACGCAGTTTCGTTTAATTGCAATTGTAAGTCTCTTCTGGTTTTAATAAGAGTTTTTGATTAAAAGTTATTTTTAAATACCAAAAAACAAATGACAAAGAAACTATTTTCTTTTCTTGAACAGTTAAAATAACGTCAAATTAAAAAGGTTCAGTTTATGAAAGTTTGTGGAGTCACTCCTGGAAATAAATTATTTAGCTATTATCATAAATTGATATTCTTATGTGAATGATATTCTACCAGTTCCCTCATAAATTCTAGTAAAGAAAATCTGAAACATCTCTTTTTTAGTCACTTCTAATTTTTTGTATAGATGTAAATGGATAAAACGCTCCCTTTTGGTGAACTAAAATTGTAAAAAGTTTCATCAGCAACTTCTGTAAGATTATTTTAAAGGAAATTTAAAATAGAAAATTGGTAATGAAATTTTTGTTCATTCAACGTTGTTTTCTAATATCTTTTTACATTAAATGTTTCAAAGCATCACCGAGTTTTATATATTCTAGCAGATAAACGAGGTGATGTTAGGAAAACGAGCCAAGGGAATTTTTAACAGTAACAATCATAAAAAAAATACCTTTTATTCAAAAGGCAATTAAAAACTGGTTTATTAAAAATTGCAAAAATTGATTATCAATAAAACGATTTTTCATTAATAATTCACTATTTCTCAGATTATAAGGCCATGGCTATATATAGGGTTTAAAAAATGTCATAAACCTAATATACGCTGTGTTCCTCAAAATCATGCAAGACTTGATATCTTATAAGCATGAAAGAATTAAAAACATTGCAGCCATATTTTGACTAATTCAAACTAAATACAAACTATATACAAACAATATACAAGATATTTGATTTAATTATTACAAGATAATTGTTGAAAATTTTTAAAAAGAATAAAAACTCCAAAACTTTTAATTTGGAAGAAAAAGTCTTTAATTTAGAAAACTTTTATCATAACAAGACCACGACGCTACTGATAAATTTTGCAGAAGACAATGAGTCCATAAAAATTAAAAAAAGAAAAAAAAAAAAATAGCGAGAATTTTTAACGCGAAACCAAAACTTAAAATGTTTGTAAACAATAAATTATATACACATGCACACACACATACACACACTCCAGTGACGAGCTTTTATACAAATATTGAAAGACAATTAAAAGTAAAAAATTCCTTTCTGCACATACTATAAAAATAACGAGCGCTTTAGTAGCCTGCTCAAAATATAATCGTAGCAAATAGGTGATAAATTGTTGCAAAGAAATTATAACCACAACTTTATCCATTAACAAAACAAACAACAACGTTTTATGAAATTTCATAGCATATAATTTGTTAGTGATGTACCAGATATGGGTTTTTCTATTTATTATCCGGTTTTGTCTATTTACATTGAAAAAGCAATATCCGCTGCATCACTTATTTATTTCTAAAATATTGAAATAAAAACGTGCACGTATATCACACAATTTATACGTATATCACGCAATTTCAGAAAAAAGGTTTCAATTGTCATTAATTAAAGAGAGATATTAAAGAGAGAGAACGGAGGAGACATTGCTTTAACAGCAATATTTCGGTAACCAATCAAAATAAATTAATAAAAGTCAAAATACTCAAATATTATAACTACTTTTCTAAAAATATATAAATATTCAACGTCATAATATATTATATATTTATACAAACACAGACATCATTAAAAAATATTCGCAGCTTTAGTTTTTTGTTGACAACATCTGCGAAATTCTCGCTAATTCTGAAGGCCTAACGTTATTGTCTGTTGATATTTGTCGTTTTGGAAGTGTTTTGGGTGGAACTTTTTTAACAACAATTTCTTGATCTTTTGATCTTAAGTCAATCGTCTGATGATTGCTTGACGAAAAACTTTTCGATTGCTGCATATTATTTGTAATCAAAGTTGAATTTTCAGAACAATCTTTAAATTTCAAAGGTGGTACAGCAACTTCACCAGACGTTGAATTTAAAGTTAAAGAGGATAATCCATGAGAAGGTAGAGTGTCATTGTTATTATTAGAGAACAAAGTATTATTTTGCTTTGCAGGATAAAAACCGGAGTAATGAATCGGTGGCTGTTGTTCATTCGTTTCGGAAGATAAATCTTTTTCAATTAACAGATTTTTTTTAAAGTAGTTAGTTTTAGTTGGTGTATTACCCACTTCGTCAAGTGCGATGATGTGCGCACCAACTGATCTTAAAGTTTCTGAGTTTACAGCTTCAATAAAATTGTTACTAGGAGAATCTTTAGACACAGATGATGGTGTGACCAATGAACTTTTGTGTAAGGATGAAACACGGCCACGCCATGGATTAGAAGTTTTAGGCGATTCAGAATACTTTGGCATAAGGTCTGTAAAGATAATTTTATTAACAGGGTCAAAAATAGTCTTTTCTGCACTGCTACTTGATTTATTATTTATCTCATCGGGAAAAACTACTAAACTGTCGGGGTCGTACGATTTATTCTTTAAGTCCTTTGTATATTTCTGATCAAGATGAACTGATGGTAAATCATCTTTGTACAAAGTAGTTTCGGAAAATTTAAGATTGTTTTTCTGCTCTGCAAATACTTCTGAACCATTTACAAATCTACTATATTGGACAGCTTTAGCAGCTGTTTCATCATCAATTAAAACATTTTCTGATGTCAAATGACCCTCCAACTTATTTACAGAACTAACATTTTGACTCGGTAAAGGTGTATCAAATGATAATTGATGTAATATTGGGATAGAGCTATCTAAAGAGCTAATGTTGGAATTAAGATGAATTAGTTTCTGTTCAGATACCATGCTAGGATCATGTGCTGAACATTGTGAATTTTTACCAAAAGGAAATTCATTATTTTTCTTTACCATGTCATTAGAATTGAGCAAGTTGGGTGGTTTCACATCTTTAGTAAAATGGAAATTGCTTTCAACCATATCAGGAGCAGAATCATTTTGTGATGTAGAACTAAAGGATTGTGATGAATTATTTAACACAAGCAAATTATTTTCAATTTGACTAACAGTTTTTGAAATACTGCAACTAGGATCTGTATAATTTATTTTTTTGCCAATAGTATCTCTGGTCTCATTGATATTTTCAATATTTGAGCCTTCTCCCAATTTTGATGACACTAATGATTTAGAAGACTCTTTCTCTTGGAGTATTATCCCATTACTTGTATGGTTTTGGTTTATATGCTCTTTATCTAATCTAACAGCATTGTAATGTCTTGGTGCTAACTCATACTCAAAAGATGAGTCAACTTCTCTTTTTAAAATTGCTACTTTTTGAGCAGTAATTTCTTCTTCAGCTGATTTCTCTGTAATCTCTCTATTTTCATGGGAATACTTACTCAGAGTTAAATTATGATCATCAAATAGAGGTTTTTCAGTGTCAGAAATACTTGTGGCTTTTATTTTCAGCAAAGAGTACAAACCATTAGGGGGTTTTTTTGGAACTGGTGGTGGAGGAATATTCTTACCGCTAAACCTTGTTTCTTTGATTTGCTTTGAATTTAAATTGCCCTCAAAATTTTCTATGCTTCCACCTGAAAAAGTATATATTCTATAAAAGAATGTTTTAAAAGAACAAATCATTTTGAATCATCTTTTAATAAAAATAATTTTTTTAAAAATGATGATGACGATGATGATGTCATCATCATCATCATCATCATCATCATCATCATCATCATCATCATCATCATCATCATCATCATCATCATCATCATCATCATCATCATCATCATCATCATCATCATCATCATCATCATCATCATCATCATCATCATCATCATCATCATCATCATCATCATCATCATCATCATCATCATCATCATCATCATCATCATCATCATCATCATCATCATCATCATCATCATCATCATCATCATCATCATCATCATCATCATCATCATCATCATCATCATCATCATCATCATCATCATCATCATCATCATCATCATCATCATCATCATCATCATCATCATCATCATTATCATCCTTCAAGATTTTCTTGAAAATTGGTCACTTCTTACTGATACAACATCAAACTGCAAATTTTTGGTTAATTTTTTAAACCATTGAAACTTACTAGATGAATCATTTGAACCTGAAGTTTGTAGCACACCTTTAAAAGAATCATCCTGTTTTTTTGTCTCATCCATTATTGAAACACTTTTAATTTCTTCTTCTTTTAATAAGATACCAGACAACTCCTTGTTAATTTCTGATATATTATTACTCTGTTGCTCAACTGAGTTAACATTGCAATCCATTTTCATTTCAATATCAACTTGAGCAGCTGTATCATCACTTTTTTCTTCAACATTAGCATTGCTTAGTTCACTAACTTCTGCATCACTTATTTCACTAACTTCAACTATCTTAGAAAGAACCTCTTCGTTCTTAACTAAAAATACACATTAAATATCAAGACTAGAATTGAATTAAAGTCATATGCAACTATAAAAATAAATGCAAAAATGTAAAAAGTTAATGATTTCACTTTAAATTTGAAATGTCATTTTAAAATTCATTTAAAAAAATAAACCTGGCTCAACACCATAATCTATGGAGTCAAGTGCTGGAGCAAAATCAAATATTTCATCAGAAATTGCTGACACATCTTTTTCAGTATCATTTATATCAGAGTTTGAAACATCATCAGATATTTGATCATCATGGAAATCCATGCATGCATTATTTGCTTCAACTTTATGCGTGGTACTGCTTTCTACTGAATAAATATCTCTTTGAAAAGTTGAGATTTCATAATTGTTATGAGAAATTAATTCAATTCATTCAAAGAAAACTTACTAAGTAAATGACTCTCATCTCCAGGAGAGGATGCATCATCTGGTGGTGGCTCATGTGGTGGAGGAGGAGGAACAAACATGGGAGGAGGTTTATCTCCTTCTTGTGTTGATTTCTTAGAAATCTTATGTGATTGAGAAGCTTTAGGAGATTGTATGGCAGTATCAGTAGTTTTTACCTGCTCAAAATTAACAACTTTAGTAGAGTTCATAGAAGAAATGGATGTAGTGGGGCTAGATGGAATTGATGGCGCTTGACGTTTATGTGTACTATGCAACTTTGGACTTGTGCAATTAGATGTGGACTCAACTAGCACTTTTGATTTTTGTACAGCTTTATTTTCTGGAGGGGGAGGAGGTGCTCGTCTTTTGATGTTCTTTTTTCCATCATCATTTGATAGTGAACCTATCGTGTTTATTGAAACAGATTTAGGTATTCCATCAACAACTTCTGAGCGATCATTAATTGCATGCACTTGTCCAGCAAGATCATTCAAATCATCTAACACATTGTGGGATATTTTATGATCTATAACAAATTCAATAATTAAATTTTCAAGTCTTTTGTTTTTAACTTATTCTTTTGTGTAATAAAGCTCTTGACAATTTACAGCTAACAATTATTATAGTTGTAAGTATGATTTATAGTTAATACTTTTTGATTTCAACTAATAACTAATTGTACAAAATTTTGTTAACAAGAATTTTTTTAATCAAAGCATCTACAGTATCAAAAAAAAAAAAAAAAAAAAAAAAAAAAAAAGAAAAATGTATTAAAAAAAACAAAAACTAAAAGTTCCTGCCTTTCCATGAAACTCTTTTTTAATTTTCATGTATTCATCAATAAACTTTCAAAAAATTAGGAACCAACAAAATATGTCCATAAAAGGAAGATCAACAAATATAAGCTTTTAAATTTAAAAATGCAATATTTATAAGCAAAAAGATTTACCATTAACTTTTCTCAAGAAAGAGTAACCACCTCTGTCTTTAACAAATGACAGAACAAAAGCCTGAGCTTCAGAGTTGTTTAATTCAGTCTAAAATAAATAGTTTTAGAAAAAGTAACTAATCTAGCATTTAACATAATAAAAAAGAGAAAAAAAAAAGAAAAAAAAAAAAAGAAGGGAGAAAAAATTTCACCTTTTGAATATTAGCAATGTTAAAGAAACCACGCCAATTAGAATCTTCTAACTAAAATAGAATGCATAGTTAAGTATTCTGAGCTATTAAAAAAAAAAAAAAAAAAAAAAAGAAACTTAGGACACTTAAAAGTCTAACCAAATAGATACTTAACCTCCGATTACATATTACTTTAACCTTAATATTGAGATATCAGCTTAACCATCATTTGGACAAAGAATTAGATTTAAAGTAAATAGAGCAAAATCAAGAAACTATTACTTACATTTATAAACAAATCTCCTGGATATCCCTAAAAGTTAAAACACAATACATTTAGACAACTTCAACAAAACTACACATGTTCTTTAATTTATAATTAGGTAAAAAGTTTTTAATCTTGTTAAACATCAACCTCTGATGTACTGTTATTGCTGCTATGTGATTCAACACTTCTTCTTCTTTGAAGTGAACTCTTTGCTTCTACAATCTTCAAGCTTTTTTTAGAGAACTCTTCAGTAACAAAAACCTGCTGTGGAGTCATTAGTTCATGCGAATCAACCAGCCTATATTTATCAGGATCAAGACCAGCAGATGTGCATATATCTTTTTGTAATGTACTTAATTTCATGCCTGAAAAAACTTTAATTTGGCTGGTTTTTCCTGATGGTAATTCCACATTCAAGTTAAAACTTTTCTAAAGAAAATTTTTGCTAATTTACAGTGTTTCTTTCTAGCACTTTAAGCTAAAAACTTGAGAAGACACCAAAAGCCTTGAATGTATGTTGAAAATTTAAAAAAATACCTTTTCATTTATGGATAGCATGCCAACAATCTCTTCCAAGTGTTGATAAAACTAGAAGAAAAAAGTTTTTGAAAGTTTGAACTTTAAAAAAATTCTAGGCAAAACTGTTGCCATAGGATTGATTTGTTTCTCTTGACATGACATAAAAACTAAAGTTTGTAAATATGCTTCTTCTAAAACAGTCTAAAAATTGTCTTTATTATTCATAATTATTTATTAATATAAATAAAGATACTTTAAATCAAAATTAATTAAAATTTTTGTTAAGACAAACTTTTTTAAAATTAAATAGTTGTTCTTTATTAACCCTTTTAGCTAATTTATAGATACCCAAGTGCTTTAGTTTATAGATATCCAAGTTGCTCAGCAAGTTAAATGATAACTAAACTTTTTACATTAAACTTAGTTCTTTTAAAACTTAAATAACTGATGAATGATTATTGTTACATAATACTGCTGCTGTTTATATATAAGATTTGTGGTGAAGTAATTAGCAAAATATTGCAGAACAAACTGTTGTTGTTATAATAACAAATATGTCAATATTAAAAATTACTGCATTTTCACTTAAGATGACATAAACAAATAAATCAAAAGTTTTAATAATTAGGTTTTAAATCTCAAAATTAAAAATTATTCTGTAATGTTAATTCAGATACCCATAACTCAACAGCCAAGAGTGATATTTATGTAGCAACTCATAAGTTACTTAGCCATAAATAAAAAATATTTGGCAATATCATAATTTCATACACTAATTTTCTATAACTGATATTAGTTATTACCTAATGAAAATTTAGTATCAACTGAATTATAGGGCAAAATGTTAAGTTCTAATGTCACAAAAAATGCACAATACCATTCAATACCATTCACTTGATGAATGCAACACCTATCATTACTAATGTAACACATTTTTTAACTAACAAATTATATAACTTATACAGGTAACAAATGACTTATTCAGGTAACAAATGACTTATACAGGTAACAAATGACTTATACAGGTAACAAATGACTTATACAGGTAACAAATGACTTATACAGGTAACAAATGACTTATACAGGTAACAAATGACTTATACAGGTAACAAATGACTTATACAGGTAACAAATATGATAACTTGGAAGTTTATTTGTATTAATAAACTTTCAAGTTAAGGAATAGTCACAAAAAAAAGCTTGGTTTAAATTTTTGGTTGTAAAGTATAGATTACTGTAAGCTAATGAGATGCTTTGCATTATAAATTAAAACAGTAATATTACAATATGGTGTTATAGGTACAAAATTATAGGTACAAAATTTAACTTAACTTTTCAAAACCAATTTAATGGTTCAAAAACAAATGATAACCAGGATAACCATGAAATCATAAATATATCTATGGTTATCATAGTAAAATTAATAATAACACTGATAAGCAAAAAAAACTTGTTACCTTAAAAGTAATTAAAAATGGTTTTTTAATGATTTGAATTAAACTTGATTTAAAATTAATAATATGGTTGTCATTTATACTATCATCATGGTTATTATTATGGTACCAAATAATTACTACATAAATTACAAAGTCAAAACTAATTGAGAATACTTTAATAATCAATTATATAACTTTAAGACATTAAAATTAATTAAACTGAAATAGTAAATTAATTGTAAAGTTTTTTTTTTTTACCATTAATATGTTTAGCTATAGTGTTGCCAAATACTAGGGTTTTGAAATATTTTACAGGCTTAAGTGTCATCAGTTTTCAAATATTTGCTATTTATGCTTCCTATTTATTTTTTGTTACTTGTTGTTCTTGTAAATAAATACAGCTTATCAAATGTGAATTAGTTGTATTAACAAAAATTTTTTTTAAAAAAGCACTTGCTGTATTTGCTGTGTCTTTGCTAGTAAAACGAGCACCCATAGTAGTACTCTCACTTTTCCATTTAACAAACGTATCTTTAGTTTTAACTTTAGCTGAAGCATCCACAACACATTGTATTACCTAAAAGTATATATAAATGTAATACGAAAGATCAGAAAGAACAATTTCAAAACAAAACAAAACAAAAAAACAAGTAAAGCTTAAGAGTTCGCAATTAAATATGTACCAAATTTTGTGCATCCCAGACCATAACTCTGTACATCTTAGGCTCAGTCAATACCAAAAACAATTTGACATAGCTCTCTATTACTGGAGACCAATTCCTTTCTTTCAAAACATACACAAGTGCATCATGGTTAAAAACTATAGTTTTGCCATCCATTAAGCTTGGAATACTCTCTTTAGAACCTTTTTTATGTGAAACAGGAGGCAAGGGAGCTGAACTCTTCATTGATAATCTCAAAAAATAAGCATAAAATATTTACTTAAAATAGATTTTATCTCTATAGAAGTTATCTCTGCATTAATTTTAATTTAAAAGATTTAAAAGATAGTGAATTTATACACATTACAACAATGTAATTAAATTATATAGCTCATAAATTGAGGAAATCAAAAACATAATGAATTTACTAAAAACCAGATGTGCTAACAAATTAAATGATACTAAAAAATGATCTACTTTGTAAATTTGATTTTACATATGGAGGACTTAGCATGAAACAACACTACCAAACAAAAATTCATATTTTGAGATAAAAAGTGAAGGAGTTGGTAACATTAAACGTAATTGCAAAACTATAAAAATTTGTTTCTGCATAAATACCAAAGAACTTTAGGCTATGAAGAATGTTATGTTTGGCACTAAGATCTTGATATAGTAGAGAAAATAAATGTAAAGTATATATTTAATCAATATTTATATAATACAAGCCATAAGAATTTTAAAATACTTAAGTAGAAAAATTAATCAAGAAACTAATCTCAATTAACAGTTAATGATTTATGGAATGAGAAATGACAAATATTTATAGTATTTTTCGCTCTTTTTGTAAAAAAAAAAAAAAAAAAAAAAAAAGAAGTATCTAAGAATTTTAAAAAATTTAAAAATGTAAATTCTGATTTCTCATAATTTTTTAACTTGAGAATAAAATCTTCATGAAATAGAAGAATCACTTTCAAATTTTATTAACATGGATTGCTATATAACAACAATACACATATTTGTTGCATTCTGTAAGGTTTTGTATAAAACAAATGATTTAATAATAATAATAATAATAATAATAATAATAATAATAATAATAATAATAATAATAATAATAATAATAATAATTATAATAATCTTACATTAAAAACATTTATCAATTCAAATATTGACATAATAGAAGTGCATGTGCAACTCTGATTGTCTAGAGTATTTATATTAACATGATGCCAAATTTAATATTATGATTTCAATTTAGTTGATTAAACATTTCCTCTGGGAACATTTCTTTATAACATTCTAGAGGCAGTACACATGCAATATCTATCATTAAACTTTTTAAAATACCTTAATTCAGTTTGTGTAAAACAATATTAACTTAAATAAAAAACTACATCACTGTACATCTGCATGACTTTTTTTTTAAATCTAATTAGCAAGCATAATCCAAAAGAATTAAGTTACTATCCCACATTGTCTGTAAGTAGTCTATAAAGGGTTTATTATGTATTAAGTAAACAATGAAAATAAATTCTTTTACAAGTGATTTAATTAAAATTCATTAACTATCATCCTTGTAAAAAAATCTACAATAAATGTATGGATACATACATGTATATATATATGTATCAAAAAGAAATACAATTTATTACATTTTTTTAATATAACAGATATCAAAACATAAAATTGTCATAGCTAGACACCATAGCAAGGTTAAGCTTTTTTAAATAGCATTCAATTAATTTTACATTAGAAAAAATGGATTTAAAAATTTTACTTAATCAGTAATTTAGTAAAAACTTTGCAAATTTAATTCAAGTTTACCAAAAATGTTTGTGAGTTATTATAATTTTGCTTTAGTTACATCATTTATTTACAATAACCATGTCATTTTTCTTTATTTTGCATATGTCCTAAAAATTATTTTAATACTACTGCAGAAATAATCTCAAAATAAAAACTCTTTGCAACCTGGAATAGTATAATTATAAATAACAAGAATAGTTAAAACACATACAATGTTTAAAAGATACATACACATAAACTTGTTCAGAAAAAAAAAACTCACTGAAATATACTTTAAGTTTATATTTACAGTGCTTTAATGGATTGTAATTTTTTTACAATATATATATAGAATCTTTTCATACACTCTGTATGCTCCATTACTTTAAGTTAAAAGTTTAAAATTAAAACTTTCAAAAGTAAATGTACAAATATATCTAGTTTGTTCATATATCATGCAAAAAAAAAAAGCATCCAAAAAATTGAATGCATTGATTAAATATTAATAATAACACTTATAAATTTTTAATTATACATCATAATAATTAATCAATAAAATGAAATAGGACAAGGATATGCAAGAAGCCACTTTTATACAAATGTAACAGATAGCCATAATTTTTTATTAAGATACAACAGATAGTTATAAATTCAAATGATTCTACTTAATGTATGTCAAACTAACAGCAAATGTTAATTACACTTATCTCCAAACAAAATCAATCATGCTAAAACTGCAGGAAATGTTTACAAAAAAAGAATATGCATACTGTGATTCAGAAGGGGAAGTTATTATCATAATATGAGCATAAAAAGTTAGAATGATACTTTTTTTAAAAAAAATTACTTATGAATTAGCAGAAAAACTTGATGTAGAACCAAGTTTCATTTAGGTTTGTTGCATAATTGAGAGATGAAAAGATTGTCAAAAAAAAGAAAATAAATATTTCAAGCTATAATAATGTATAAAAAATATTTTATGTACATAAAGCTGTAATATATATAATGCATTTTTCAAATATTTATACTTTTTAATAAATCTAAAAAAGCATACTTGCAATCTTTTACTAATGCCATTTTGAAAATAATGCATCTCTTACTCAACCAACTAAGAGTAAAAACAAACCATATAAATATGTAATCATGTATTTTAAAATATCTGTTTGTTTATCAAGCTTTCTTAGTCTATAGTATGTTATACCTGGTAAAGAATATAAATGTATATCACTTATTTTCACTGCATAATCTTTTCACGCACAATGGAACCAAAATAGTCATATTGAAGTTGTTTACAGTTTATAAAAACGAGGGAAATGTAAAGAATTTTGTTCAGAAACTAAAAAAACAGATTGATTAGTTTAATTTAAATATTTGAATAAACAGTTTTAGAAGATTCTCAAACCAAAATTTAAATTCCTGATAAGAAAGCCTTTTTTCGATACCGCTTGCAATTATCTCAAACTTTATCGACGGTTTCTTCAATTATCTCAAACTTTATCGACTTTGAGATAATTATAGAAATTTTTCCCATTAGAGTAACGCATGTTCGAAAACAATCAATTAATGAAAATCCCAAGAATTTCTTTCTCTTTGTTTTTTAATAATATATTTAAAAAAAATTTTTTTTAGAAAAAACAAATAACAAACTCATACAAGGTGGTCTAAGAGTCGCAACACCATTTAAATTTTTTTTTTTAATCAGACACACCAGAGGTATCGTGGCGCCATGATGGTGCTGCTGTCCGTGCAGCTCGCCTTACTATTGAACTCTCCAAGCAAACCTTTGGGAGAATTATTTTGCGAAATTCTGAAATTACTTACCCATCAACTAATATTTTTGAGTTTTGTGTTTATAAAAGAATAAATGCGATTTATTAAGAAATGATAGTTATTCCATTTTAAAATGGTGTGGTGACTTTTTAGCCACCCTAAATTTATGCGTTATTTGGTCTTTAAATATATGCTGACTTTATAATTAATAGCTGAAATTTTAACAAATTAATTGCAATTGGTGGGTTTAACAAAAAAAGACTAAATTTATCTTTGTACTTTGTACTTGACTTTAACAACTTTAACAATTTATTTTGGGAGTTTTCCTTAAAAACAGAGTTTTTGTTGAATTGAAACCATTTTTAGTTATAAAATATTTTTGTAAACTCGATAGGCTTTAAAATTTTTTTGCTAAAGTAAAGGTGTATTTTTCAATGGTCAAAGTAAGAATGTATTTTCAATGGTCAAGTAAGAATGTATTTTTCAATAGTCAAGTAAGAATGTATTTTCAATGGTCAAGTAAGAATGTATTTTTCAATGGTCAAGTAAGAACGTATTTTTAATGGTCAAGTAAGGAAGTATTTGGTGATCTGACTTTTTATCGACTGTTACGTAGGCTACGTCAGCGTTGAAAGTATTTTTCCTTAATGTCAGTCTGAAGAAACTTAACATTTAAAAATGTTTGGAGTATATAAAAAGTTGTAGTGTAGGACCAAAAAACAACTTTGATAAAAATTGCATTTAAAATATTATGTGCTCAAAAAAAATACAAGACGATTAAAAAATGATGTAGGAATTAAGCCTAAGGAATATTTTTCTTATTCTCAATTTAGTCAAAAGAAATTGTGGAACGTTAAAAATATTTTGACTTTTTATTTGAAATCATACATTTAAGTTATTTTTTTTTAGTGTTAAAAAAACATTTTTTTTTTTTTTCGACAATATATATGCCGTTTTTTAAATAGTCACGGTTACTGAAAAACGTTAATAAAAACGGTGAAGAAAATGACATGGCCATTGAAGGGTTATTAATCAAACTATAATCATATTGACCATAATAATTCAAAAAGTAATGTCTCCTGCTGTTAAAAGTTAATATATTGCTAAATAAAATTTTTCAAGATGTTATTCTAGGCAAATAAAAACATGAAGACATGGCTCTATTTGCTTGAATCAACAAATAGAAATTTATTGTAGCATAAAAAAATAAAGATTAACCCAGCTCAAATAGTTAATGAAGCAAAAATGACCGTAAAAATCAAAAACTCAAACGGGCCGAGGAGGGCAGGGCAGGGCAGGGCCGGGCCGGGCCGGGCTAAACACCAAACTTTGACCCTTGCAGATCTCTAACTTACTATGCGTCATTTAACATTAATTAGATAAAAAAAATAAAATTGGCAAATAAAGAAATTAAATACTTACAAGAATAAAAATCATAAAAATGAATTAGTGATGTTTCCCAACACTGTTTATTCAAGCTAAGTTTCAGAGTTTTTCAGAAGCTGTTATATTAGAATTCTAGTGATTTGCATAACAATAATATTTTGAGTTTAATCAATTGGTTCGACGCTTGAAATATATGGGCGCATTTATTGTTTTTCAATATACTTAAAAATACTGTATTCGTTTGCCGTTTGAAGAAGTATACATAACTAGTTTACTTAATAATAGGAAGAATGACTAGAAATGGATACTGGGTCGTTTAAATTATTCACGGGTAAAATATTTGTATAAAAAAAATAGTTTTGAATTAAAAAACATTGCAGTACTCAGAAAAATGATTTAAGTAACTAGTATTTAAACAATTGTATTTAAATTGCATAGGTGCATTAGTGCATAGTGTATGAAAGAATTAGCAAAGCATTTGAGAATAAGAACCATATTGTAAAAAATATATTTTAACACACTGTTCCAAGTATATATGTAATCTACAGAACAGATATTAAAAATTCTGTACCAATGCTTCCCGATTTCTATGTACCAATCCTCACCCATTACGAGTGAGTTCTTCAAAATTAAGTATTTTTTTATGTACTTAAAAAAACTTTAACCTTTTTAATTTTTTTTTTTTAATTTTAGGTTTGAACTTAAGTTTGAACAAATTAAAACATTAAAAAAACACTCAAAAAAGTAGCGTATTCACCATACACAGTTAAACGTGAAAAAAATCAATGTAGCGGCAAAATAAACAAAAGGCAAATTTACAGGTAACAAATGCTCAAAACCTAACAATATTTTCTGTGGAAGAAGTGATTATAAGCAACATTTGGTATCTGCATTCAAAAGTTGAAATTGATTTAAAACGGCTGAATATTTGCCTATGTATCAATCCTCCCCCCCCCCCCCCCCTAATAATGTTTTGATAAATTATTAAATATAACTTTAATAAGTTTCAAGTTATACAAATAAATGTCAATCTCACCCCACTTTTTGGTCTATTTCTTCCTAGTCGAGAAACTAGGTTTTGAACCCATTTCCTTATATTAACCCAAACGAATATATTTACCTTTTAAGGGACAAAGACTTAATTTCGTAAGTAGACTAAAACAAAAACTTAGTTTAGAGATTTCCAACGAAAATTAGCAACGACCTAGTTAAAATGACATAAAAGAGATGCATATAAATTACACGTTGGGGATAAATAGCACTTGGGGAGATGGGGGGGGGGGACATCTGTATTTTAAATACTAGTTTTGACGTTTAGCGCTGCTGCGCAAGTTTTGAATTATCGTACTTTTTTTTTTTTTTATCGATTTATTTTGTTATTGGGTTCGATAAAATTTTAAAATAAAAATTTTTTTACACCTTAACGCAAGATTTATTAAAAAAAAATTTTATAGAAAATAAAAGTAATATCTTTTTTC
The DNA here is from genome assembly GCF_058129835.1 of Hydra viridissima. Lineage (NCBI taxonomy): Eukaryota > Metazoa > Cnidaria > Hydrozoa > Anthoathecata > Hydridae > Hydra > Hydra viridissima. The sequence continues at coordinate 6,970,648 of NW_028324305.1, forward strand.
AGTTTTTATTTTATGATACTTTAAATAAACTTTAAACAAAAAAAAAGAAAATAATAATAATAATAAAGATAAGTAAATCTAGAAAATAAGTGAAGTTAATCTAGATAAGTTTATCAAAATGAAAAAATATGTTCCCATTTTAACAGCTTTCAACAAATGTACTATTTTTTACACTTGGTGCTCTATTTCTCTTCTTCATTTTTATATCTTTCAAATTGTTTGAGCCAGCTTAATTCTTTAAGGTTTATATGAAGAATAATTTCCCTATTCTCCTTCATCTTGTTTGATAAAAAAACGATTGAAATAGTTTGGAAATCCTGGGTTGGCTGCCTGTCGGTTTAAAACACAGTGAATAATCTTTGAGCACCCAAAAAGTTTTTATAAAAGATGAAAGTTTTTTTAGCTTTTTTAAAGATGAAACATTCTAAGATAACAAAGAATTTTAAAATCTGGTTTAAGAGATCGTTTGCTAGATGTTGTTATGTCTATTGAAAATATTTTTATTGAAAACAATATTTTGATTTGTCTTGCAAGCGACAAAGCAAAATATTGTTTTCCATAAAAAATATAAAAATTAGCGAAAAAACTCTGGAGAAATAAATTCATGATAACGAAAGATTAAAACTTCTTTGATAGATTTTCTCATGATTTAAGCTTTTTGTTGGTTCGTAAAAACTTGGCACTTTATTTCGATCTAAACGTGTTGTTTTTCAGATTAAAAAAGTCTTTAACAAGTGTCTCTGTTTCCCAGAAAACTGTTTATAAATCAAACTCTGTATTTTTTTGGATACTTTTCTATGCATAAAACAGATCATTTTTCTTTTAACTCTTTCAAAAGCAGTTTTGGTAATTGAATATACTTAAGAAAGATCTTCTCTGATATTTTAATTGCGCTCACGTGCTTCTGCTTTAAAAATTCTCTTAGGCTGTTGTACTGTTTTTAACTGAATTAAAAAATTCATATATTGGTGTATATTGTTGTATATTTAAACTGTAAGAAAAATTTAAAATCAAAATTGAGATAAAAAAGTTACTAATGAACGAATAAAAAAAAAAAAAAAATCTAAAGTAAAAATTAAAAAAAATAATAATAAAATTGTACCGTGTGTTGTTTTTCGTCTACAGTTAAACACAGATGTTTTTCCTTTAAAATATTGAAATAGAAAAAGTGGAAATCAAATTTCCTTTTTATGTTTACAGAAACCCCCTCCCCGATGTTAAACAAAATGATTTCTATTTAATTTGTGTAGTTAGCAATGGAATCAATATTTTTGTTAATTGATAAAATTTCTGTTTTTACTATTTGTGCTAATGTTGCTGCTTAGACTGCTATTATTACTTACATTATTATCATTTTTGTTATTCGTATTATTTCATTTTTATTATTCAAACTATTATCGTTTTAATCATTCGTGCTATTATTATTTTTATTACTCGTATTATGATTATTTCATATTATTCGTATTTTGAGTATTTTTATTATTTGTGTTTTTATTATCTATATCATATTTATCGTTCAAAAGTCTCAAAAGAAATGATGATATCTTTAAAAAGTTAAGTAAATCCTTTTTTCACATTCTGAAAAATAAGTTTTTAAAAGATTTCTTTTGAGTAGTTTTAGTGCAGGGTAATGGAAAATATAATTAGCTGTCCCTGCATTTCTAAATTAATTACACAGGGGTGAATCCAGCCATGATGTGCAAGTTTAGATTCATCTTTATTAGTACTTTACTAATAAATAACAATTTTATCAAAAACCTTTCCAATTTATTTTGAACCACAGTTTACATATATGTATATGTATGTAAATAAGTATATATATATATATATATATATATATATATATATATATATATATATATATATATATATATATATATATATATATACACCGAAAAATTAACGCACCATTTCAATTCCAACTTATGTAAAAAATATTATGTATTTCCCGGATTTTATCAATTACAAAGTAGGTCTTATTCCGTTTCCCATATTTAATTTCGAAATTATAGCAGCTTTTCATAAATAGCATGTTTTGCTGTAATTTAACCTCACTTCTAAAAGAAAAGTATGTATTGCTTTTAAATTGTTTTAACAGTTGAAAAGATAACTGTCATTTGAGTAACACATCTGTTCGCAATGCAGAGTTCTAGACGAAATTTAAGTCATGAAGAATGTGATGCAACTGTTACTTTGTCTAATCAAGGATTAACAAATCGCGAACTTGGTAGAAGATTTGGAGTGTCTCATTCAACAGTCGGTAGGGTTCTACAAACGTTTGTACCAATGATCAAGCTAGACGACTTGGCCAATGAAGACAACGAGCTACTAATGCCGTGGTTCACAAAGTCTCCAAATACAACTTGCTGAGGTTCATGGAACTTCTGTTAGTCAAGATACCATACGAAAAAGATTTCATGCTTTAAATTTACGACCTCGAGCAGCAGCTACTGGTACTTGATTGTCTATAGACCACTGAAAAAACAGACTGGCTTTTGCAAGGGGGCATATGAATTTGGAAATCATGTTTGGGGACAGGTTTTATTTACAGATGAATCATGGTTTTGCCTTATAAGTTCTGATCGCCACCCAAGAGTGTACAGAAGACCAATTGAAAGATATTTTGCTTGTAACATTTGAGAAACCACTTTACATGGAGGCGGCTCATTGATGGTATGGAGGCGAAATATCTTTAACAGCTCGCACAGAGCTGTTTACGGTTGATGGTGGACGTCTAACTTCTCAACGATACAGAGCAGACACCGTACATTGGAGATTTACACCGTGCATTGGAGATTGATTCCATCCTATGCAGGATAATGTTAGACCAAACACGACACATATTGTTACTGAATACTTAAATAATGGTAATATTCAAGTTTTGGATTGCCCAGCTTGTAGTCCAGATATGAACCCAATAGAGATCTTTGGTGTTAGAAACTAACATTTACCACCTAACAGCTTAGACAAGCTGCGACAAATTCTTATCCGCGTGTAGGAAGATATCCCTCAATATTATTCTATATTTTGTATCCGTCAATTTTATTCTATATTTTATATCCAAAATATATAATAATATTGACGATAGTTAAAATAAAACGAATTGTATGTGGTGCGTTAATTTTGCAGTTAAGTGTACATACATACATACATACATACATACATACATACATACATACATACATACATACATACATACATACATACATACATACATACATACATACATACATACATACATACATACATACATACATACATACATACATACATACATACATACATACATACATACATACATACATACATACATACATACATACATACATACATACATACATACATACATATATGTAAAATTAATAGTCCTTAGATAACTCTTAAAGTTGATTTTATTTACACTTAAAATTTAGCTTTTTCCACACAAACTTTAAACAAAGTAATGTAAAATATATTCGAATTTTGTCTTTAGTTTAATTGATTTTTAGGCAGTTCAAACTGTATTTAATTTTTTACGTTTTACTCTCCTTAATCAAGATTTAAGTGTAATCATGTTTAAAGACGTTGGTATCCGTATTTTACATGTCGTGCATAAGAAAGATCTTCTTCCTTCTCCTTCCAAGATCTTGGTTTTAAACTCTTGAAGCAAGTTATATCTTCACTCCACCAACTTTTGAGATCCGAGTACCACATTGGAAATATGGGTGCCAAATGAGCCATTGCACACAATCGGCATGTAAATTTAGTATCAATAAACCTACCAGTTGTTTTCCATAAAAAGTATTGGTTATAGTATGAGTCGTTTTGATCTAAAAAAATCAAATAATTTGCAAGATCCTTCATCGATGCAAAATCGTCAACATGTATATAGCTGTGCGGCGGAGCAATCCTTTTGTAATCGTTAGGATGGGCCCCCATTACAATAGGTACAATATCATTCCTAAGTAAAATTAAAATATACGTATAAACGACACGCACTCACACACGCACGCACGCACGCACGCACGCACGCACGCAGGCATGCACGCAGGCCCACACGAACACATACGCAGACATGCACAAGAAACACTTTTCTAGGTGCTCTAAACATAATTTTCGAAGGATTTTTTTCAAAATAATCTTTTTTCCTTAAGCTGCATTTTTTGCCTATAACGAAAACTGAATTAAGTTTTGCCGATTCTATTGGAAATTGATAGAAACTCGAATTCTATTGGAAATTTGATAGAAACTCGAATTCTATTGGAGATTTGATAGAAACTCGAATTTTTAATCTATTGTGCCGACAAAAAGGTAGCTAACGCTTAACACACCAACTTCAATGACTTACTCAAGTGCGTTCCAAAAAAACTTCTCTGTTATGTAGTCTTTACAGTTCGAATTTTCAAATGATAAATAAAATTTATATTCTCTTTTTAACTTTTTAAAACAAATAGCATCACTCCTTGGGCATTCAAATGTACCGCACGCTCCATAAATATCGACTTTAATGTAATTAGCTAACTGATTTGCTAAAATTAAACGGCCATTTTCTGCAGCGCAATTTGAGACGAACCATGCAACAGATTTTTTTTTTCGTAACGCATAGTTTTTAATTGGTTTTTTTGGAAGTTCACTAACATGTAAGTAGGGGGTAAATCGCTCGTAGGGCGTGTTAATAACGCTGTCTTGACGGAAAGTAGATGTCCAGTTTACTAAATCATAGCATGATGAAATAGGAGCGTTTAACGGAGATTCAAGCTGATAGTAAACCCAAATTTGTTCTTTTGGAATATCTTGCCGGCTGTGCAACGAAATATCGCCGGCAAAAAAAACAACATCAACCGCTGATAGGTTGCTAGCATACGTTTTTATTTCACAGTTATTTACGTTACAGCCTTTCAATTTAGAGTTACTAATTATGTCTTCATTATTTTGGTAAGCGAGTATTATTTTAGTTGTATTAGTTTTCAATTTTAGTCTTAACTGATCAGTCACTCGATCTCGATACTCAATCGGATTCGGGAACAGTGTTTTAAGAAGTTCCTGATCATTATTTATATCTAAAGGGTTTTTAAACAACTGATCCGACGCTCGTTCTTGTGCGAAATAGTTGCTAAGTTCTCTATAAGTCAACTTATTATATATTTTTTGATGAATTATAATCATGTCTGTAAAATCTCTATGATCTTCTCTAGGTTGAGAAAAACTTTGATCGGCCTTCATGAGGTTGAGAAAGGCTTTGATTGAACTTCGGAGTTTGTTGGTGTCGTTCGAATAAAAGGATTTTATTGGAATTTTGTCGTTTTTTTCAATGTATAATTTCTTAAAGTCATCGTTTAAACTTTCAGCAGTGTTTACGCCATTTTTAATAATTCTTAACATAAATAAATTCGATTTTCTGAAAATGCTACACATCAAGATAATATAAACTATTAAAGCTCCACATGTTGTTAATTTTCTCAACGTTATCCTCATCGCTGTTAATCTATTTTGTAAATATGAACCTATTACATTTTTATGCCACGAAACGCATAGTATCTGAATGATAAATTAATTCCATAGATAAATTAACCGCGCTAAGAATCGATGAAGCATTTAATAGACGCTCAATATCTTATTAATGAAATACAAAACTAGATTTTCTATTAATTATTTGCTTTTACAAAGCGTGTCGTGTTTCTCTACAAGTGTATTTTTCTAAGCGTTTCGTCAAGAATGTCATTCATTTCAGATTACCATCACATTTAAGATTTAAATTAACAGAAAGCTAAAATGGCGCGAAAATGGTTGTTTTTTTTTTTAAAACTGATTTAGACTTATTATATCCAATGTACTATTCAGAGCATTACTTACAATCGGAAAAGCATAGAAACAAATTAGCAAGTAGTTCAAAATGTAATCATCCTTAATTTCAAAATTCGATTGTCAATTACTTTAAAGATTAACAAACCCTGGGAAAGAGAGTGTATAAACATAAGAAATTTATATAAACACTTTTGAAGTGAAGACATTTGAAAATATTAAACTTTAACTGCTAACAATATTGCATTACAAAACAGTAATGGAACTGCAATAACTTTATGCTATATAGAAAATGCGTGGTAGACCTAGGCTAGATGCAACAGACCGGGTTCATTGCAGAATTCATAATTAAAACGTTAATGATAACAGTTGTTTTTTGTGTAAAAATCTAACTCGAGTACTAAAAATTGCAAAATATATATATATTCTAATATATATAAAATTAAATATATATAAAATTAAATATATATAAAATTAAATATATATAAAATTAAATATATATATATATATATATATATATATATATATATATATATATATATATATATATATATATATATATATATATATAATTTTATATATATTAGAATATATATATATTCTAATATATATATATTCCAATATATATAAAATTATTTTAAATATTTTTAATCTTTATTGTATGTGAACGATAGAAAGACTCTTTTTTTACAGAGCAATAAATTATTTCTGATATTTTTAATTTTTTAAACAATTAAAGCATATTGACACGGCGAACTTTCGTTAATAGATTTTCCTAATATCCGTGGATCTGGAAATTACCAAATAGTGAAACAACTCCATGCAACCTATTTAAAATGTTTTATACAATGCTAATTCACCTAACTTTGTAAACAAAAACTTGTGCGTTATACAGTCAGAACCACTGATCTCTATAATAACTGGATAGCGCATCTCTAATATCAAAATTCACGCCAAAATCGCCATATTGGAAAGCCCCAGAACAATCAAATCTGATATGTGTGATAAAGCGATAAAGCGATAAGCCGAATAACAGAACTTAAAGCTTACGGGATTAAAATTTTTGGGGCTTTCCAATATGGCGATTTTGGCGTCAAAAAATAAGAAGTTTTGCTCGGAGTTGCGCTATCCAGTTATTATAGAGATCAGTGGTCAGAACGTTGTTCTTTTGTTTTCAAAAAAAAAAAATGTTGTTTTGACGAAACCATGCAAATAAAATTCACTTTTAAGATTATCGACGTTCGAGGGCAGATTACCGACGTTCGGGGGCATTTAAAAATACACACAAAGGAACAAAGGAACTTTGATTTTTTTTTTGACAATTTGGAAAAATAAGACCTGTTTTATTAAGAAAAGTAGAAAGAGAAAGGTTTGTTATTTTTGTTATGTAGAATTTACTATTTAAAAAATCAGTCTTTTTTTAGAACTTTTAATTGAATGCGTCACGAGATTCCAGGTCTGCAAAATTATTTAACTTTAAAGAAATAATTGCGTGTCTGTATTTTGTTCAAATAAATAAATAATTTCTTTCTGTATTTTGTTTCGTTATAAAAAACTTGGTGTTTTTACTGTGGACCAGTACCTAAGTTTTCAATATATATAACTTTATTCTGGAGATATTTATTTTCTTTTTTAAACAAAGGAATTGTTAAATATTATTCTCAACTGGAGAATGCTGTTAGCTATGTTATTAATAATGAAACAGATTCTAAGCGAGCAAGTTATATTAGACATCAAGTCACCAAAACCAATTGAACGACAAAATTATGGATTAGTTCTCAAAGTTTTTTGTGATGAAACAGTTGCAGCATTACGTGTAAAAATTCCTGAAGCTAAAGATACTGCACTTTTTATTGAAAACAGTAAAGCAAAAGGTCTATATTTTAGATTAAATGATATTCGAAGAAAGCCTATTACTTCAGTCAATGATTAGCAAATAGATTTCTTAGAGAACTATATTTCTTATTTTGCTGAAAATTTGAAATGCATAAATTCAAAATTAATAGAGAAAAAGTTAACAATGGATACTGTGAGTGCTTTGCAAAAAACTTTTAAAAGATTAGCAAGCTGTGCCAAGTATTTGTTGAATTGTGGTGTATCTTACGTATTGTTAGGACAAATGCAATCAGATGCGCTAGAAAAACAGTTTAGGAAATATCAGCAAGGGTCAGGTGGCACATATCTGATAACTGTGCAAAAATGTTATTCGAAAATTTAGAATCGACAAAACTTGTAATTTGATAGACGAGCACCACCACTGTGATAACTGTGAACTTGATGTGTAGTTTGATATGTCAATATGTGAAAATTGTGAGGTTCAGTTGCCAAATAAATGCAAAAAAAGGGCTTTTATATATTGCAGGTTTTTTGCTTACAAACTTCAGGAATTACATTCAATTTTAGAAGAAACAGACACCTTTGATATGTTTCAAGAAAATGGAACTTTGATTAGTTCTTTGAACAGGGGAAGACTAAGAGAATCTTCTGACAATTTAGTCTACTTTGTTATTTATTGTTTTTTTATAATTGAAGTGACACTTATGAATAAAGTTTCACCATTGCTGTGCAAGAGAGGATTAATTGACATTTTTATTACTGCAATAGTAAATTTCAATTGCTTGTTCGAAGTTTTAAAAAAGTTTGCTGCATTTTAGCAAACATTTCTTTAAACAATTATTGTAAAAAACACTCTGAAGATTTTGGGAAGGAATGTTTAATAAAACAAGCAAAACTTTCAACTTCAAAATAAAATACTTTGAGTTAAAAAAAGTCAAAATAATTTTAATAAAATAAAGTTAACATATTTGTTTGTTTTTATCAAAAAAAATATTATTTGTATTACAAGTGTTAAACAGCTAAAATAAACATAGTTATAAAAATGAGATTTAGTCATTTTTAGCTAAACTCTTTAAATTTTTATTGTAATTAACTTATTTACAAACGTAAAAAAAGTTTCTACAATATTTGCTTCCGAAATTTAATCAAAATGTTTTGTTCTAATAAAGCTCTTTATTTGTTTCTGAAGTTTATTTACAAAAGCAAGGATAAAAAATAATTTTAACCGTAAAAAAGTTGGGTAAAGCTACAGTTAAGCTGCTATTGTTCTAATTAAATGCATTTAAACTCTCCACCATATTTTTAAAAGCGAAAATTTAAATTTATTTTAGGCCGCTTAACTTGTAGCTTTACCAAAAGTTGGCCTTCGCTAATTTTATGGAAAATGAGCTGTTGTAGTTCAAAATGAATATTGCTAATTGTTTAATTAGAAAAGGTAAGGCAACAATTAACAAAAGAGGAAGATTCAATTCTTCAAATATTGAAAAAAAAATTTGTGGAGAAAAAAAAACGTGGTCCTACAGCCCCTCTACCACCAAAAGCTATTTGTTTAAATGGATATCATCATTGGCCTGTATTCATGGATGACATACAAAAGGGAAGATGCAAGAATCCTGAATGTCAGTGCATCACAAGAGTTTACTGTGAAAGATACAAAGTGAACTTGTGCTTTACTGCAAAATCAAACTGCTTCAAATATTTTCACACTGATTGAAACTGGTGAATTTTATTTTTAAAAAATGTTTAATATTTTTTATTAAATTTTATTAACAAAGAAAATAACAAATTTTTTGTTTTGTATTTGATTTTTTATGGAAATTTGTACCAAATCCCTTTTTTCAAAATTTTTTTGGAAATATTTTGTAAAATAGGCCAAGTATAGGTCTTTTTTATGTTATAGAAAATCAATGACTGTATGTTACTATTTTAGTAAAAAAAGAAACAGAAAGTGGAAGCTACTAAATTTGACTTTGTTGTGGAGTATTTGCTAGGTTTCTAGGCACAATTATAGCCTTAAATCTTGTCTTTTTTAAAACTCGATTGCATATTGTTGCTTTAAAGAAACAAAGCCTAAAAGACTCCCATTAAAAAAAATTTATAAATATTCTAATTTTTTCGAATTATCAACTTTATTTTTGATAATATCTTATAAAAATTTTTTTTTAAACCATTAGGAAAAAAATGTATGTGGTGTCGGGTTATGATAGTGTTCACACAATTAAAAATATCAGAAATAATTTATTACACTGTAAAAAATTAGTCTTTCTATCGTTTACATACAATGTAAAAGATGATTCTAATAGTTGTCCTGCTGGTTATAATTACTTGGGGAGATTTTCATCATCCACATTCTGAAGATGAGAAACTTCAAAACAATTTAAGAAATCTTCAAAAATCACATATCAAAAACTTCACCCTGGCAATAGAAAGCTAAATGTTTCTCTTGCAAGTTGTTGTTTTGTACATTTTCGACAAAACAACAACTGCAAGTTTAAAAGTTATTTTTGAGAACGTAAAGAAGTTTCGGATTTTCTTACTATTTTTCAGAAATGGCAGACTGTTTCAAATTCTAAACATCATTTTAGTCCAAATAAACTTGGTACTGCAATTATTTTTGATGATAGTAAAACAACTTTTTTGGGGCAATTTGCCGATTGGATTGAACTTTGGCAGAAACCTCTATATTTTACGCTGTCAAAACAAACATCATCTGCTCTCATCAAAACTCTGATTCTCAAGCTTTGCTTATAGATGAGCTTATTTAAGGAAGATATTTATATGTGCTCACTTCACGACTTCAAAGTGACCCAATAGAGTGTAGATTTGCGCAATATAGACAGATAAGTGATGGGAGATTTCTAGTAAGCTTACTTGAAGTTCAATATTCAGAAATTACTTTAGCAAGTCGGTCTTTAATTAAGGAGAATGTACATTTTTGGAGAAAGGATCTAAAAAAGGACTATAATAACCCAATTAATAAAAAAAGATTTCACATATGGATGTTTTGCAGTCTTAGATAACCTTTCAAATTTAATAACTAAACAGGGTGCTAATGTCAAAGACGCATCAAGCTTGTTTTGTCAAAATACTTCCCAAGAATCTGTTTTACTTGTGATTTACACAAAGAATGGGGTTTTAACTTTGCTTCTAAAACCATATCTTTTTTAACAATAAGCAGAACCTAATCAAGACTACTGTACGAAAGATGTGTTAAAAGTAAACAGAAAGGAAAATAAATTTAAAAAAAAAAACATTATAGATAGATAATAACATAAAAATAGATAAAAGTATAAAAAGTACATAAATCTTAATCTCTGATTTTGTATACTGTACAAATATAAAATAAATATTAGATACAAATACATATAATATACATAGATATATATATGTTTATAAAATCATAAATCACTAAAAAAAACAAACACAATGCTAGTTTTCTGTGAATATTTTTTTATTTGTACTCGTAATATTATATTTAGTTCGGATGAGATATAATATGTTTTGCCATCTTTTTTTACAAATAGGTCTCTTACAATCGACCTCTAAAATGTAACATACACGGCTGTGTAACAAAGTAGGCCATGCCGCTATTATCAAATCCATCATCAAACTATGTTTCTTTTTGATTAGTTTTACTATTTTTCACTTTTTGTAATAACATCATATATTTTATAAAACATTAAATTGGTTTGAAGATAAGTGATTAGCAAAGATTGTGCTAATTATTTACTTAACAAAAAAGTCTTTAATTAAGACGTTATTTTAAAAGCTCCTTAAAGACGCCATTATTGTGGCGCCTGTATTCAAACTATTTCTTCTTTTATACTATCTTACACCTTGTACTTGCAAGGAAAGTACAAGGTAAATAATCAAATAAGATATGAATTGGCGTTTTGAATAATAATAATAATAATAATAATAATAATAATAATAATAATAATAATAATAATAATAATAATAATAATAGTAATAATAATAATAATAATAATAATAATAATAATAATAATAATAATAATAATAATAATAATAATAATAATAATAATAATAATAATAATAATAATAATAATAATAATAATAATAATAATAATAATAATAATAATTATAAAAACAATAATAATAATAATAATAATAATAATAATAATAATAATAATAATAATAATAATAATAATTATAAAAACAATAATAATGATAATAATAATAATAATAATAATAATAATAATAATAATAATAATAATAATAATAATAATAATAATAATTATAAAAACAATAATAATAATAATAATAATAATAATAATAATAATAATAATAATAATAATAATAATAATAATTATAAAAACAATAATAATAATAATAATAATAATAATAATAATAATAATAATAATAATAATAATTATAAAAACAATAATAATAATAATAATAATAATAATAATAATAATAATAATAATAATAATAATAATAATAATAATAATAATGATAATAATAATAATAATAATAATAATAATAATAATAATGATAATAATAATAATAATAATAATAGTATAATCTAGATAAAGAGTTGTATCAAAACATTAAACACAATACTTTTTTGAGGTGTATGTACTTAAATGCAACATCTTTGGAAAATAAATTCAATGAATTTAAGGTTGTTGTCGATACTAATTGCCCACATCTAATTGGTGTTAGTGAAACTTGGTTCAATAGCAACTCGATAGTCAATATTCAAGGATATAATTTTTATAGAAGAGATAGATGCGATAGACGCAGAGGAGGTGGTGTATGCCTTTATGTAAAAAGTTCAATTGATTCATATGAGTTTATCAATATTCAGTTTAGTCAGAGGAAAATTGAGCAAGTCTGGGTTGTATTGTTTTTTGGTAAAGATAAATATTTAGTTGGTTGCCTCTATAGGCAAAATGATTTTGTTGATATGGCTGCTTTTGATTTAGTATTTAAAAAGCTAGAGTTTTTGTCGATAAAAAAGGCTTTAAAGATGTTTTAATTATGGTAGATTTTAATTTTCCTTCAATAAATTGGTCGAATGGAAATGTATCTTCTATTAACAACAATTCAGGGATTGAGCATATCTTTAGTAATACATTAAATGACACTTTTTTATATCAACATGTAAATGTTCCAACTTTCCAAATCTCAAATGAAGTGGCAGTTAATATATTAGATTTAATTTTTACAACTGAACCCGGAAATGTATGTGCAATAGATACACAGTTTGTTCTTGGTAATACCACTAGAGACCATTTAGTTATATTTTTTAATTACTTTCTTACAGATAAAGTAATAACTCCTCCTGTAAACTGTTATAAATTTGTTTACAAAAAAGCAAATTATGATAAAATTTATCAATTTATTTCGAATGTTAACTGGGTACAACTGTTCAATAATAAACCAGTTCAGGATATGTATTATGAATTGATTTACTACTCAAGCATTGCAAGCAATTTATTTATTCCCACTGTTGATGTATCACAAATTATAAATATGAAATATCCTTGGATAAATAAAGAACTTAAATCTCTGATTAGAAAAAAGAGAAATTTGAGATATAGAAATTGTGCTCGAAAATGGAAAGATATTAATGATAGTAATTTAAGTAAAGAATATAAAAAACTATGTCGGGTTTTAAAATCTGAAATTAAGATTTCCAGAATTAATTATGAACAAGACTTAGTGAAAAAAGCAAAGCAAAATCCAAAATTGCTATATAAATATATAAACAATCAATTAGTTGTAAAAGATTCAATGAAAGTTTTACGAAAAGATGATGGATGTATTTCACAAGATCAAGTTGAAATTGTAAATATTTAAAAAAAGTGTTTTCAAGATGTGTTTGTTATTGAAGCCAATGGTTCTCTTCCTAATTTTGAGTCAAGAGTAAATTATTGTGCTAAAAATTTTTCTGATCTTACTCCTAATGACATTAGTTATAATGATGTTTTGAACAGGCTTCAGAGTCTTAATGAAAATAAAACCTTTGGCCCTGATAAACTTCACCCTTCTACACTGAAGAATTCTGCAGAGGCGTTTGCTCTTCCTTTAACTTTAATTTTCAGAGAATCATTAGTTTCAAGCCAGCTCCAAATTCAATTTAGATCTGCAAATATAACGCCTTCTTTAAAAAAGGTGACAAAGCAGTGGCAGCTAACTACAGACCAGTTTCCCTAACTTTGAAAATCATAATCCAGTTGATGTTTTTCTACTGGATTTTGCAAAGGCATTTGATACAGTTGCTCATAACAGATTGTTGCTAAAACTTAAAGCTTATGGTATTGATGGATTAGTACTAAAATGGATTTCATCCTTTCTAAGAAATAGGAGACAGAGAGTGGTTAGCGGTGACATTGTCTCTGATTGGGTTGATGTTTTTAGTGGAGTGCCGCAGGGTTCGGTTATTGGACCATTTCTTTTTGTTATCTACATTAATGATTTGCCAGATACAATCAAAAACGTTTCAAAGTTATACGCAGATGATACCAAAGTTTTATCAATAGTAAATTCAGATTTGTGTGTTAAAGAAATACAGGATGACTTAAATAAGTTATTTGAATGGACTCAAGACTGGTTGCCAAAATTCAACATAAAAAAGTGCGTTGTAATGCATTATGGCTCCAACAGTAAGAGCCATCCATTTTTCATTAATGGATGGTTCTTATTGTTCAAGATTCTGAGTCTGAATGAGATCTTGGAGTTATTTTTTCAACAAATCTAAAATGGAAGAATCAAGTAATCATGACAATCAGTAAAGCAAATCAAATGCTGGGACGGATAAAGAAATCGTTTGCAAGATTCGACTGTCAACTTATGAAATCTCTCTATTTAACGTTTATTCGCCCACTTCTTGAATTTGCTGTTCCAGTATGGTCTCCTTATATGAAAGGAGACTGTAATGCAGTTGAAAAAATACAACGTAGAGTAACTAAACTTGTTTCATCAATTAGTTACCTCAAATATGAAGATCGACTCATTGCCTTAGGCTTGAAAACGCTAACTGAAAGAAGAAAAAGGGGAGATTTAATTCAACTATACAAACTTATGCATGGTATTGAAAAGATAAACAGTAGAAAATGTTTTCCACTTGTTAATAACTGTTTGCGAGGAAATTGTTTTAAATACCATAAAGAATTTGCTAAACACCCTTCAAGAGAACATTTCTTTTTTAATAGAACTGCAAATGCATGGAATTTACTTCCGACTAAAATTGTTACAGCGAAATCGGTTAATTGTTTTAAAGGAGCTCTTGATTGCTGGTTGAGCAGCAATCAAGCATAACTGCTGTCATAGTGTGCGTGATAACACACTCACTGGCTTTGTCCAGCACAGCATGAAATATTACTATTACTATACTATAATGATAATAATAATAATAATAATAATAATAATAATAATAATAATAATAATAATAATAATAATAATAATAATAATAATAATAATAATAATAATAATAATAATAATAATAATAATAATAATAATAATAATAATAATAATAATAATAATAATAATAATAATAATAATAATAATAATAATAATAATAATAATAATAATAATAATAATAATAATAATAATAATAATAATAATAATAATAATAATAATAATAATAATAATAATAATAATAATAATAATAATAATAATAATAATAATAACAATAATAATGATAATAATAATAATAATAATAATTATTATAATAATAATAATAATAATAATAATAATAATAATAATAATAATGATAATAATAATAATAATAATAATAATAATTATAATAATTATAATAATAATAATAATAGTAATAATAATGATAATAATAATAATAATAATAATAATAATAATAATAATAATAATAATAATAATAATAATAATAATAATAATAATCAAAAAAAATGATATTATCATTTACTATGATAACAGTAATAGTAATTAAAAAGTAAAAAGAGTACCGGAAACGAAGTCCAACTTTTCTATTGAAGACAAAAAAAAAACTTTAAAAAAATTTTTTTTTTTCCTATAAAAAAAGAAAATTTACTTACTATAGAAACCAATCTTTTAAACGAAAACCAATTGCAAAAATATTTGTTTAAAAATATTGAATAACTGTTAGATTAAGTTAACAAAACAAATTTAAGGAAAATTTAATCAAAACTCATATTTAATAAATACATCAAATCTATAATAAAAATTAAAAAGAAAAATTCTAAAAACAAAAAAAAGTAAGTTAGAGAAAACAAATAAAAAATGATAAAAGAATTTTTAAAAATTTCCAAAGCTTTGGTTGAGGTTTTCAGCTGATAAAAATCCTATTATGAAAAATTTTTGTTTAAAAAAATTTTTTTCATCAAAACGGGTATCAATTGAGAAAAAGATTATTGATAACAAATTTTTCAGGTCAAATAGATAAAAGAATCATCTCGGTGCTTAATCCAAACTTGCATCAGAAGCATTTTTTTATAAATAAGTGAGTGCTTGACACAAAGGAAAACTTGTTGTTATCTTATAACAGAATTTATTTCAGTAGTCACTTACTGTTGCCAATTAATAGTCTCTAATCTTTTTTTGAAAGAATTTTTAAAGGAGGGTTCTTTGTTACTAATATTAGGAAGATCTTGAAAGATGACTACTGAAATCTCATGGGTGAGTGGAGGATGACTTACTGATCTGAGATCAATATAATATAGCAGTTACTTTTTTCCTGTTAACTCCACTTACATTTATGGCATAGAAGTAGTAGTCAGCTGCATGGTTTGACGGATCCCTCTAAACCATAGAATTTCTAAATTTCAGAGACCTCACTTTCCTTTGATATTGCATACCACGTGAGGTGCCCAAACTTATTACCAAAAGTAGAATGGTCAGAACGTTTTATACAATTTTTATCTAGAACACAAAGGGTTCATCAAACATTTTACAAAACATATGCAACTTCTTTCTATAAGCTCTTCTAACTGAACCCATTTTAAACCTTTGATAATAGAGCAAGCTAATTATTGGAGAATGCAAACTGCGTTTATTAACAACACAAATATGCGGGAAAGACAAATATGCGGAAGTGGATTACAAAAATAGTTTAAACAAAAGAAATTTTTTCCTGATGTTTACCAAATAGAGTAATGCATCGTATATCACAACACATGAATAAATGGGGTGTACTTTTTGCTGTACTTTTTTTTAAAATTGTCTTTTGGTTTTAAAAAACACAAATAGTAAATTACAACATTAGTGATGAAAATGCAAACCCAGGTAGTATACCAAATTAGCATCAAAAAGATCCAATTAAAAGTGGAAATGAGACGCCAATATCCAGAAAAAAAGGAGATTACCTATTTCGTTTTAAATAGTTTCCCATAGCTTTCAAAAAAAAAAAAAAAGTTCTATAATTGAAGCCTTTGCCTTAAAACTATTGCTTTTTTTGAGTGGCAAACAGATTTCCGGTGTTAAGAGAAAATTATCAAAATATCCAGGATCATTCGAAAATCTTTTAACTCAAGGCTTATATGGGAGAATGTATTATCTCCAATATCATCATAAGGGAAAACTTATTACAACTTACTACAGCACACTTATGACATTTTTTCACTGAAAATCAAAAATTGTTTGTAACAATAACTGTATCGAAGCAAATCCACTATTAACCACAATTTGTATTGCACATTTCTCTATTACATTATATATACGGATTTGTATATAGTATATATAGCACATAACATTATTTATAATGTAACTTTTATATTACAAATCAAAAACTAAAACCAATAACTGCCTTTAATTTCATCTAGGTTAATGCTTAACACAAATTGATGTGTGGTGAAATGGGGCAGTTGATTTGGTGGTGTCACTTTTCATTCGGCTACTAAAAGCCATAAAATTATTTTTGTGTGTCTATTTATGTTAGTTTGATTCTTAATATAGTCATGCAACAACTAGATTACACTTTACAGACAACTGAAAAGTAACAAGCATCTGAAAAGTAAACAAAATTCGACAAATTTATGCAAACATTAAAAAAGACTGCCTAAATCATGTAATAATGAAGATATATAACTATCCCTTCTTACACCATGTCCCATTTAATCCCTATTTCAGTATCCCTTATTTCATCTTTTATCGGCATATTTTAGAAACAATCAAATATTTTAATTTACATAAGTTCGAAAAACTCTAAAACTTCAACAGACTTAATGTAAATAAAAATTAAAAAAAAAAAAGAGCCATAATACATTTATTCATTACAAATAAAACTGGGATGTGTAGAAAAATATGTACAAAAAGAAAAATGAATACTGATTTTCAGCAAAATGATGAAAAGAAAAAGGATGTAAAATTCTACTTGTGTTGAGCATGAAATCGATGGGATTCAAGATACCATCTAAAAAAAAGAGTTAAAAAGCAAATAAATAAAATTTAAACTACAAATTTTTAAAGAATAGCCATTAAATTACGAAGTATAACTTCATAATACAGATGCTATTACATCAAATTCTTTATGAAACAGTCAAAAATGCAGTAAAACACTTCTTTTGTAAATACAACTAGTAATATTCTTACATCTACTAAATTGTTTACGATAATAAAATGAAATAATTATAGCTAAAAATACAAAGAATCACTAAAATTGAATAAACATGATTGCTACTGCAAATCAATTACGAGAAAAAATACATTTAAAAGCTTTGATAGAAAATAAAAATAAATAGAGATTTAATCTTTCATAAATGCTGATTTTGATTAAGGGTTTAATAGGTAGTCAAAATAACCCTTAAAAGAGTTTGAACTACTACCTATCTAATTAAGATAGGTAAGGATATACTGCGTAGGAAATACCTCGGGTAAAGTAACTTTAGTAATGAAGGAACCAAAGTAAGAATGTACATGTATGAGTTAAAAAATACTTTGATTGACTTAAAAATAATCAAAATCTTTATAAAATTAACTTTTAAAATATATCTCTAAACTGAAATATATATCTAGCCTTACATTATATATATAATAGACGAATGTAAATGTTCTAAAAGCATGTAAAAAAATTTTACACAAAATTTTAATACGGTTCATGTTAAATACGAACCGCTACGGAAAATATCTTGGTTTTTAGTTTAAACACTAAATATGGTGGATTTAAGAAAATTAATTCCTTTCCGTATTTATTATTGAAAAAAACACTATGAATAATGCGGGTTTTTCTTAATCCAACTAATATCATTTTTAAAAATACTGTAAAATTTTATGGATATTGTCTGATATATAGGTTATTAGTGCAATGAGACTAATAAAAAGTGGCAATGACAATGGCTGGGGTAAACTGACTATAGCATACTGATTATAGCTGGGTAGGTTTTTTAGCTATGCAATAAATTTAGTATTCTACCTAAAATATAATCCGGGAGCCTAAATACAGCTATCTATGTATCTTTTCCAGGTTAAGCTGTATGTTATACTTATTTTTACTGTTACATATTATATATGAATGTAGGAAACAATCGTAATTGTACTTAGTTAACTTAAGCTAGTTTATCATGAAACTTTATAATTATGCATAGCAATAAAAAGTTGGAAAGCTTGGGATAAATATTTATTAAGTCTTTTAATTTAGTAATAAAAAATTTAAGTAAAATTTAACTTTCTAAAGTCAATTTACTACCAACATTTAACACTAAAATAAAGTGGAAGTTTTGATTACCCTAAGATTTCTAAATCATTCATTTTTTAAGTAGCCGTGTTTAACCATACTAAAAAATTCCAATGACTTTAAAAATGATTTTTAAAGTGATTGCATTTTATTAGTATGCATATTTGAAATGATCTGTACTTTGTAATATTCATTTAGCAAGAAAAATTCATAAATAAATTTGATTAATAAAATTATTTATAATTTGATAGCAAATAACTTCTTTACTTTAAATTGAATAATTTACCATGAATAATGAAAAAATAAAAAAATTACTTTAAATTATCAAGTATTTAATTCTAAGTAATTTTTAACAATTTTTTGTTTTGAAGAAAGTAAGAAGTGCATCATGTCTTTAGTACCAAGAAAACAAAAAGTATCTGTTGTCTCTTTGATATCATCTAATAGTGTTGGTAAAGTCTCAGCTCCACCATCTTCAGTAGTGGAAGCACAAATTTCATCAACTTTATCAATACCGACTGTTGCAGACAATGATTTGTTATACAAATCTATTTCATTGACTAACTATTCAAGAGTTTTGCCAAAGTCTGCTATTTTAACTGGTAATTCTCAGTGTTTAATAGACCATCCAGATACTATGATATACAAAACAGATAAACTCAATACAACACATAAAAATAATGAATGTGACTCTCCAAATATTTATACAAATAGTTCCTCTATTATGACAGAAACTACTCTAAATACGATAAGTTGTAAGTCTTCTAAGAAAGAATCAATACCAATAAAAACAAATGCAGTATCATCACCCAATAATGTCATTGATTCTACCACTATCACATTTACTGAACAGGGTACTATTCATGTTCCAAGAGGCTGGAATAGAATTAGAGAGAAAGGACTTATAAACTACATCAGGTTATTTTTTTATTTTTTTTTATTTCTAACTTTGTTTTATTTCATGTTCCAGTTATAAGTATTTATGTAAATTTTGTATGTAAAAGTTGTATGTAAATTTTACATTTATTTAGTCCAAATAAAAGTCGCATAACATGTCTTGAGGATATGCTATTTTATTTACAATATGAAGGCACATGTAAATGTGGTTTAAAGTGCCCACTGCAGCCAGAAAAAGCATTCAGTTTTGATCCAAACATTGCAAGTAGATTCAGTGATGATGATGAAGAATATAGTGCAGAGCGTGATTGTGCAGTTTGCAAGAAGTTTGAAGAGCTTTATCCTCCTGCATGTAAGATGAGGAATGAAGGAAGAGGGCGCAAGCCAGGTATTTTTTGACCATATTATTACTAAGTGCAATTTACTATTACTTATTACTAATTAATAGATAATTAGCTTTTGTTGATGTAGCTAAGAATGTTTAGAGTCCGAATGTTATTTTAAATGATACATTAAGATCATATGGCATGTTGATAAGTATTCATGTTCTGATATAACTGAACATGAGTACTTATCAACAGTGTAATCAATTTTATTTTTATTTTTATTGTTGGCATTAAAATTTGTTGTTATGTTGCATAACTTCCTGTGCTGAAATTAAAAATTCGCTAAAAACTCCTGACTATAATTTGTATGAAATACTAAAGAAAGAATTTTTTTTTTAATTTTCATTCAGGTAAAACTAAGACAGTTTTTACTGAAAAGAAAGTAGATGAGAAAAAAAAGATACTTCTCACCAGTGCATCCCCATTATCAATGTTTCAAACTGGAATTGATGCTATGAAAATTTCTTCTTCATTTAGTGTTGTTCAACCTATAAAACCTATTCAAGAGTTTGTTACTCAAACCTTCTCTGAAGGAAAAAGTGCATTACCAGAAAATCCTAAACAAAGCATATCTTCAGGCTATGAAATTAATACTTCTAATGATTTTTTAAAGGTTGAAAGGACAATTAGTTCACCTCAAACACTGGTGAATCAACAAAGTAGTTCTAATATTTGTTCAAATGTTTTATCGTCAGGAGTTGAAATGCCTTTTCCTTCTTCTTTGATGGGTACCAGAAAGCGTGTTAAAAAACAAAATAAAGGTGAGGTTGTAATCAACTCAAGTTTTCCATTGAAAAAAAAGGCTTTAAAAAAAGTTCTTCCAAATGCAGCAATTCAAAGAGCTAGTGACTTACAGTTAAAATCTTCTTTAAATCAAGTGAAAACTCAGAATAAATCAACTGAGGTAATCCCATCACTTCGAGCTATCGGTAGCATTCATAATACTCAAGCTCTTCAACAACTACTTGTTTCACAATCTTTAGCTCCTGAAAGTTCTTCTCTAGCTCAAAAGCTACAGCATGTCTATAATCAAATTGGCACAGTTGAACATCAATCTTTTTTAGTGAGACAAGATCAGTGTGAATCAAAGTCATTAAGTGTATCAAGAAGTTTATCAGTTCAACCTGATATACCTGTTTCCTTTCCAAGTTCAGCTACTTCAAATGGAAATGGAAATAGCTTATTGACAAAACTTTCAAGTAATTTAAGTTGTCATGAGTCAACAATTGTAAGTTCAAATTTTGTTGATAAAAACTCAGTAATGGTAAAACTAAATTCTGAATTTAAAAATTTACCATTAGATTCAACAAAACAACCTGTAAATAAACCTTTACCAACATCAAGTAGTTCCCCTCCTCTTAACACACTTGTGACTCAGGGGAATCAGCAGATGTATTTAGTTCACTTAGTTTCTCAAAATAGTAAACCTGTTGATTCTTCACAAACTGATACCACTTTGGTGAGAGCATTTCATTCATCAAGTCCTCATCAATCTTATGTGTCAACACAAGGACAGTTTTTTTTAATGAACAGTCAAAGTAATTCACAGTCATTACAATCACAGTCTATAACAACTTCAGTAATAAATGATGCAATAGCAAACACCTCTGTAGCTAATAGAACTTTACAAATTCAAGGACTGTTACAACCTTCACAAATGCAGTTTACTTCTTCTCAAATTGCCATGCCACACACATTACCTGTTCACTATGTTACTACAGTAAATGGACAAAACTTATCTTATGCTGGAGCTATTTCCTATCCAGTTATGCAATATCTACCAAAAACACAAACCAGTCCTGTCTCATATTTATATCCAACCTTTAAATCAGGAAATATTCGTTCTATGGGATCCAGTAGCAATTATGTTCGAATTGCACCTGCAACCCAGTCAATAACAGTTCCAACAAATAATTCAATAGAAAAAGAAAAAGTCACAGAGCAAGAAATAACAAATGTAACAAATGAAGAATTTTTTGAAAAACTGCAATTTAAACCTAGTGTTAGTGTTCCAACATCCATATTATCAGCTGCATCAACATTTGTATCTAATATCTTGCGTGAAAGCAGCATTGAAAAAAAATCCCCTACAAATTCTTCTATTAAGTCAAATCCATCATCTGAAACGTCAATGCCATTATGTTCTGGTTACACTATGCAGAGTATTGTTCAACAAAATAGTTCAGCAATTACACCAGTATGTCATAATGGAGAAGCTCATGCATCTATCAAAATATCCTTTCAAAGCAATAGCTTAGGATCTGCTAGTAATAATCTTTTATTGAAGCAAGGTAAAAAATAATTTAAATTTTTCTTTTTTATATTACAAACAGTTGTGTTGTAAACATTGATACAAAAAATAGGAAGATAGTAGCATAGGGTTGCAAGTATAAATTTGTCTAAATCAAAAAGAGTTATTCAGAAATTATTCAGGTTATATTAATATGATGATCTTGAAGATGATAATAGCAATGGGGATGAGGCTGATGATGATAGTAATAATGATAGTGATAATTCTGTAATATCTTTTTTTTATAAACAGCAAGTATGCAGTCAGAGAAATCATTATTTCAAATGCAGATGAATGAAAGATCTCATGAAGCTGCTTCACTAGGTAAGCCAGTATCTTCAAACATTAAAGTTCCGATTTTTTCCCATGGTGAAATAATAAACAAGCATATTGTTCATCGAGTTGGCGACATAGTCTGGACTCATTTACCTGACTATCCGAAATGGCCAGGAAAAGTAATAAGTGCACATTCAATTAATAAAGGAAATCCTGAAGACAACAAGGTTTGCATTAGGAAGACTTTTTTCTTTTTTAAATCTTTTCTGTTTCCTATTACAATGCAAAAAAACAGTCTTTTCATTCTGTTCCTTAAAAATTATTTTAAAAAAATCAGAAAAATTCTTATTCCTGCTTCCCTTATTGAAACAAAAAATGTGAGAGTTTTAGTTATCGTTAAGCTTTTGTCTTAAAAAATGTTTTAAATCATTAAAATTTTTCATCAAACTGCTGATTTTTACAATAAATCTAGAGTCTTCTAAGTTAGTCTTAGGTTCAATATTTTGATCTCAGCAAAACAATTGTCAAATTAATATTTACTGATCTGTAAATGAACATAAATCCATGATAGTTAGCGCATGACTTTTACATTATGGTTTGTTAACAATTTTCATGTTGAGTGCTTTGTTTTAATGGTTTTTTACCATTCAATGTGAAGATTATTTACAACATCTAAACTTCATACAATAATAAAGTTATGTGCCAAATAATTTGGATACACAGTTTAAGTTAATTAGATAATGAAAAAAATATGGTTAAGACATGCAAAATCTTTTAAAAAATGACATATTAATCTTGTAAAAAGATTAAATGGCATGGTAAGTTTTGTAAAAAGTACTTGGGTCACTTTTTTTTATCAGCTCCTTTTAAAGTTGTGAAACCAGGGATATTTTAGTTATTTGGTTTTATGAAACTAAATGGCTTATCTTAAAAAAGCCAATATAGTTAGTACTTCCAAGAAATTTGCCACAGATAGCCCTATTGTTATCAAAGATATTTTTAACACAATAGAGAAGTAGATATGTGAAAAGGAACTTTGATGTGTGTTTTTCACAGTCCCACAAAAATGTGATGCTGTTGGTGAGAGGGTCACAAAGTATAAAAAGTCACAAGCAGACCTGGTCAAGAAAAAAATGATGCAAGCTATTTACAATGCTACTGGAAATACTCTTGTCTTTTTTAGGAAAAAGTTTAAAATCTCTTTAAAGAGTCATTGATTGAATAAATGACTGCAGAATTATTTGCTGAATGGTTTAATAGTTTTGCAATGAAATTAAAGAGAACCTTTTACTTATGATTTAACATTTGAATATTGAATCTCAATTGGTTTATTTTTTTTACATTCGAATATTGAATCTCAATTGGTTTATTTTTTTTTAGATTCGAATATTGAATCTCAGTTGATTTATTTTAAAAAGCCTTAGAAGAAAACATTTCAATCGTGAAATTGCCTCCTCGTATAACTGATAATTACGTTCTCTTGGTTTTAATTATTTTATTCCTTTAAAGAGAATAGGAATCACTACTTAATTAGTGGTTATTTAAAAAGGATCAAATAACCCAATGAAGAATGGGAACTTTGCATATATGATAGAATAAGTTTGGCAAATGTGTTTGTTTGAAAGGAACAATACTTCCAAATTTAAAGCTGTTGACCAGTTCAAGTTTCATCAAACTTGATACGAGCTGGTGAAAAGCCTGGTAATAAGTTAAATGCATTATAAAAATAGCTGAAGCCTCTCAAAAATTTAATTGAAGCTTATATAAAAGTAACAGAAAAAAAAGGTGTGGTTTGTTAGGGTTCATACAATTCTTTGATTCATTTACCTACATAACTAAAAAGGCTAAAAGAAATAAAAACCAGTAAAATAGCAGCAGTCATGAAAAAAATCTAATTTGGAAAAAACATAAGTTCACTCTTTTTAAAAATTTCCCTATTATAAACTTAAACAAAATTTATTTCCAATTTTTTTCCAGCATGGAATTTTTTTCCAGCATGAAATGCTCATTAAAGAAAAAGTTTGCACGCATTGGATTTTTTTTTAAATTGATTTTCTTGGTTTCAAGAAAAAGTGGGTAATTTTTGCATGTCTAGACCATATGCTTAACAATATTATACTTCGTTTAAGTTATGCTAATTTATACTAAAAACTGTGTTATTACTATATCGTTAAATTTTTAAAATGTAACTGGTAGATGCTCTACGTCAATTGGTTTGGAACTAACCAAATACACCTTGTTCACCACAGCCGACTGACTTCATTTAAAGATGGTTTAGATGCCATCATTGAGGAGTTCAATATTGATCAAAATAATCTAAGAAAAAGGTATCTCATATTGATCAAAATAATCTAAGAAAAAGTTATCGCATATAATTGAAGAAAAAATTGATTTTCAATAATGAAGTTCCTTTTTTTTCTCTTAGAAATAATAAGAAACATTTAAACGACTTTGAACGTGCAGTGTCCGAGGCTTTAGACGAGTTACAAAAGACGAAGGTAGATGTCATTTTATGAATATAATTTAGAAGATATTGAAACTCTTTCTGATGTGAACCAACGTGGAATATCGATAATTTGTATACAAAGTAAAAACGAATTCGCATTATAAGCTGCTAGCAACACGCAATTGTTCAACTAATAAGATTCTTGGGAAAACGCTACCTGAAATCTTCGAAGCCAGTCACGGAAGTGAAGCCAAATAATACTTGTGTTACAGAAAGGATCCACTTGAGATTTTTATCAAATGTTTAAATTATTTATTTTAACCGTATTTAAAATCTTGTATTTGGCTTACGTAATATACTATGTTTTTATAGTGGCGCAAAAACCTGTTTTGAAGAAAACTGAAAAATAAATGAATAAGTAAAAATACCAATATTAAATAAGCCAAACCACACGTCTTATTTTCATTTCTCGAACAGATTAAATTTATAGTGCGAAAAAAAAAAAAAAAAAAAAAAAAAGGAATGACAGATTGTATCTTGTTCCATGGTACTCAATGGATTTTTAATTTCGCTTCAAAAATTTACTTTAATATTTTCTCCAAAATCTGATTAAAATCAGAAGCAAAACTTTAAAACTTGTGAAAGGCAACTCACCAATAAAGTAAGGAATGGATTGAAGGCGAAATTTATAAAGAGTTTTTCAATAGCATATAATCGAAAAGAAATTGAAAGAAAAGTTTAAGTCTGATACTCAAAAACACTCCAGGCCATTTACATAACATTTACATAACAATTGTATTATCTTTGAATTACTTTGTAACTCCCATAATCTATGGAACTAACATAGTATGCAAGGAAAAAGCTACATTAGAGTATTCGCATAAGACACCCGTTGTCTAGTAAATGTATTCAGAGTTAAGGGAAAATAACTTAGTTTATGTAAAAAGAAACAGTACAATATTAAGAAATTTTCATATCATTTTTACCGTTTCTCATTCCCCGTTTCTCCTACTGCCATCTAAAATTTGTCTAATTTGCCTTTAAAATTTTGCTGTAAAATTTTACATATTTGATATATTACGTGAAATTCCATAATACTGGGTATTTCACTTGAAAATATCAAATGCTTTGACATTTCCAACCACTACATTGAGCGTGGGGTTGGCAATAATACTGAAACTGAAAAATAATATCCAGGGCTGGCACAGACTATGTTAAGGAAAATTAATATTTTTTATGGTTTTTCTAACTGAAAAAAAATGTCAGATGATTTTTGAAGTGTCAAAGATCATCCGACATTTTTTTTCAGTTGTTAAATGACAAAGGTGTTAAATTACACTAAAAAATTACACCTTTTGGTGTATTTCATGCATAAATTTTAAATTTAACACCAAAACGGTGTAAATTACTACCGCATTGGTGTTTTACATTAAGGAGTCAACTGTTTTTTTTTGTCACCCAACTGCATTAAGGCCAGAGTAAGCTCTTGTTGGTTTGTTATTGTAGATTTTTTATTTTAGGGATTTATGGCTAAGCGTATTTCACTAAAGAGAGTAGAAGATATGATTTGTTCAGCGTATTTATGTTAAAACATAATTTAAATAAATTTGAAATAACTACCTTGAATTTACCTTATTATTAGTTAACAAATTTTTTAGTTAACTGAATGTCAGATAAGTTGCGTAAATTGTACCTCAAGGCAGATCCTAAATTGTACCGACGCTACCATTCTGACCGCTAAAAAACGCGTGTAAAGTTTAACAAATCCCTTTTGAAATTCCAATTAAAGAAATATCCATACTTCCAATAAGAACTTCACCGCTTAAACAAAAAAAAAAAGAAAAATTCCAGCATTACTCTTGTATTGACAAGTAGTCCTTACAAAGATGCACTCTCAAGTTCAGTTTTACCAATATCAACCAAAAAGATAGAACAGGGCAGGAATGGTGTAAAAAGGCTTAAGCATGTAAATACATCTCTTCATAGTGAAAGCTTGTTTTATTACCTTGGTAAAGAAAATATAGAAAAGAATATGATGAAATGTCTTGCTTGTCAAGGCTGGTGTCATGTTGACTGTGCAGGTGTGAATCAAAAACTGAAACAAAATATCTTCAACTTTTGCCAAAAATAAAGTTTTTATGTATTTTATTTTACATTATTTAGTATAATCGTTTTTAAAACAGATATATTATATATTGTTTTACGTTATTTAGTATAATTATCTGTGATACCTGCCTTCCTCCTCTATTCTAATCCTAGCTAACCCATTGGTAAACATACAATTTAAATAAAAATTGAAATCAAGAAAGTGGTAAGTAATTGAAATCAAGAAAGTGGTACAATATTGGATTACAATGGTACAATTATTGTACTCTTAGCGCTATTTTTTTAATTTGATTCTTCGTGACTTAACGCTTTTTAAATTTTGAGTTATTTAAACATCTTTACAACAAACAAACCCTAAATTATGAAATCCAATTGAAAATCCATGTTTCTACTCAGTAGATTGCCTACATTTTTTAATTTGGTCTTAGGGGGTACAATATCGGCAACCTCACCCAACAGTTATTTAAACAAAATTAATCGATGGAACAAGAAAAAGGCATCAATTAACCCTATCACTGAGTCTCATTTGAAACATACTTTATAACCCCGTAGTATTATGGCCAATTAAATCTTCAAAAAATATCTCTTATTAGTTACAACTTAAAAAAAAGCTCCATATATTTAAAAAACAGCCCCATAAATCGCTGGGGTGTGGGGGAGCCTAATCATGACCCTGTTCGCAAATACTAAAATGTTTAGGAACTACATAAACAATAATTAAAAAAAAGCAAACAACTAATAGTTAAAACAAACGCTGTATTGTGTTAAAGTAATCACATAATTTTTTTGGTTTGTCAAATCGCCGAACCCCGTATTGGCATTTTTAAAAGACATATTTCATAATAAAATGTATAAAATTTCTTCCAGATCATCATGATATAAAAATATAAAATACAAACTACATAAGTGAAATATAAAAAATATGAAAAATATAAAATACAAACTATAGAAGCGAATCACTTCCATTCTGAGTTACATTAAATATCAAGTTTTAAAGTAAGTTTAATCATATCTTCTCTTTAAGTAGCATTTAGTGACGTAAGTTTATTGAGCTCATTTTACATCGTTCTCTTCGATGAATAAAGTGAGCAACACTGAATGCAATTTATTGCTTTTGTATCAATTTCAAGTTTAGTAATTTCTTTTTGCACGAATGCTGTAAGTTTACTATGTAAATGTCTACCGTAAAATCTACGAAAGCAAACTACATTTGATTTGTATTTAAACTTCTTTTGTTAAATAATGCGCTGTTTTACAAAGCCAATCCAACCCTATTCTTCCACAAATCCAACCCTATTCTTCCACAAATCCAACCCTATTCTTCCACAAATCGGTTGCTTGGGCAATATGGGTAACTGACTTAAATTTAGCTCTAAAATCGTTCTTATATTGATAGTATTACTTTCTCAATCGCTTCGCTTTTGTCTTAGGCGGCCTGTAAAGTGGAGCAAGAATGTTTAGAAGGCGTTGCATACCAGGTTTATGAAAATCGTGAAAAGGACGGCCGTCTTGAATAATGCAATTTATTACGGCTTCATCTATTTCATCTTTTTTCTGCATCCCAACTAATTTATCTTGAACAAGTATTTTTTTTTTGAGAATCGTTAAGGTACTCAGATTTTTTATGAACATGAAAAATATGTTTTTGCAGATTTGGTTAAACCCACATACAAGGTTTCCATTCTCCGGGCACATCAAACAGACCTATTAGTGTTGGCAACAAATGAAAATGAAGTCTTATAGGCAATACTTTTATTTTACGGACTGGTTTTATAACTTGATCATCGTCGGTATCAAAGTTCGAACCAACAGTACAAACAATAGTTTATAAAAATATATTTCAAATATCAACGCAAATTAAAAACTGATACAAATACATGACTGTACAGCAAGTATTTATTCTGGATCATTTACTTTCTTTGACCTTTCTGTTTTCATTCGCAAGTTCATCTTAATATTTAAGTAAAATTTACCTGACTATGTATTATCGTCACCAGGTAGACGTCTTGCTTCAACAGTTGGCGTGTTTGTTTCAGATAAAGACAAACATTTCTGGCGATGTATGTTGATAAAGTCTTGTGTTCCAAATAAAAGTCTTTTAGATAATTTTCTTTTTTTATCTTTCTTTCTAGTCATTGTTGTCAAAAAAGTTAGACAAAATGAATATGGTGCTCGCCTTGTATACGAGAAGTCTCAAGATTCAATTCATAAATAAAGACCCTGATAGTAATTTAATTAAATTAGTTTCCTTAATCATTTTTATGGTTTTGATGTCCCACACAAAATAGTTGGATTTATGGAACATAAGGTAATTAAACCATCAGTTTGTAACATAATTAAAAAGAAATTGGAACATGTTAAAAAAATTTTGATATTTGAAGTTCGCTGAAGGAATGATTTGGGAATATTTAGTTGAATCAGTTATGTAACGTAATTTCAATTAAAATTGCTACAACTGTTGTAATTAAAAATTGATTTACCCACAAACAATTACAATTAGCAAATCATCATGATCACACTGAATTAAGAACAAGTTATCTAAACTTTAAAAAAATCTCACAAAGGTTTCGGCTCATTTCGGTTGTGGTTTGAACAGAAATTTCGGCCGAAACAGAATCAGTAAAAGTTTGTCGAAGCAGAAATTTTTCGTTCACTAAATTGGTTGTCAAAAAGAAAATTTCTTTCTACGCACCAACAAAGTATTATATATATATATATATATATATATATATATATATATATATATATATATATATATATATATATATATATACCTTAGCATAAAAAGTCTTCAACTTTATAATTGTAATTCCGCTACGGAAAGAGCACGAACGTTCAACGGCGTTACAGATTTAACAATTTCAATATTTTTTACCTGTGAATTTGATAAAAATGTGTTAGCGGTTTTTTTATGGCGATATTTGAGGGATGTTTTTGGAAAACTATCCGTTTTATAAACTATATTTATAAAACTATACAAATGAACAAGAAAATTTGTAAAGAGAGGTTTTTTGGAGAGATAGCTATTGTCATTTTATCTAGGGGAGAGTGGGGTATTGGCGACCGCGGGGTAAATCCGAACAAGGTCATTACGGCATGTTCGATTAGGAAACTTGACAAATTTTTTTCCCCCTGGCGAGAGTGTGTTCCATGATCAGTTCCAGACGTACAGTAGTGTAGTATAGATGCGCATGTTGTTCACGATAGATCTATTCTAAGTTTTTCTCTTTGTTTCATGTAATTTTTACTTGCGAAACATTTATGTATTGGCTATACTAAGTATATAAAACCTAAACTTTTTTTTATGTAGTTGCAAAGTATCATAATCATGGAGTTTTTTTAACACGTATTATATTTAGGGTATATTAATACAACCTCAATATATTCATTTAATTTCATTTGGTTGGGTCGCTGGGAAATAACGAACGATCTTAGTCGGGTAATAACGAACGCTTATGTCACCGCCTACGTCCGTGTGATATCAGAAATGCTCAATGATATATATTAACTTAATATATCTCATTGGATACGCTATATTCTTTTCAAATACTTTGAGAAAACATCGAAGTATTCTAGTGTACACACGGACGTTTCTTAAATAAAGTTATTATAAATTATTTATTTAGTTTATTATTATTCAAAGTTAAAATTACATTTTGAAGCAAGTTAAACATTTACAATATACATATATATATACATATATACATACATACATACATACATACATATATATATATATATATATATATATATATATATATATATATATATATATATATATATATATATATATATATATATATGTATATATATATATATATATGTATATATATATTTATATATATATATATATATTTATATATATATATATAAATATATATATATATATATATATACATATATATATATATATATATTTATATATATATATATATATATATATATATTTATATATATATATTTATATATATATATATATGTATATATATATTTATATATATATATATATTTATATATATATATATACATTATATATATATATTTATATATGTATATATATATATATATATATATATATATATATATATATATATATATATATATATATATATATATATATGTATTTATATGTTATTTAAATTTCTTTTTCATTTTAGATGCCACGAAATTATAATAGAAAAACTGAAATAAAATATAGACTAGAGGATTTAAAAAGGGCCATAAAAGATGTGAACAATAAAACTTTGTCATTAAGTCAAGCCTCTTTAGCTTATTCGGTGCCTAAAACCACTTTATTTGACCACTGCAAGAGAGAATTCATAACACAACCAAGAGGTGGAAGAAAATGTATATTCTCAGATGCACAAGAAAAAGAGTTAAAGGAATATATTGTCAAATGTAGCCAGGTTTTTTATGGGTTAACAATTAAAATGGTGCGACAAATTGCTTTCAAATTTGCTGAACAAAATAACCTGAACCATAAATTTAATAGGACAACCCAATTGGCAGGTAAAGACTGGTATTATTCTTTCATAAAAAGAAATTCAAATATTTCATTGAGAAAACCTGAGCCCACTTCGTTAAACAGAATAAATGGATTTAATGCAACAGAAGTAAAAATGTTTTTTGAAAATCTGGAAACTTTACAAAGAACTTATAACTTCGACACTAATCATATATATAATGTTGACGAGACCGGTATTTCTAATATTCAACGAAACTCCAAAATATTAGCCCCTAAGGGCCAGAAACAAGTTGGGATGGCAACCAGTGGGGAAAGGGGTTCAACAACTACAGTTGTTTGTGCATTCAGTGCTTCAGGAAAGTATATTCCTCCATTTTTTGTATTTAAAAGAAAACGCATGAATGATCAGTTGTTGCAGGGAGGCAATGTCGATATGCTTGCCACGGTCAGTGACTCAGGTTGGATCAATGAAAATTTATTTGTGGACTGGCTTAATCACTTTATGTCATTTGCTAAACCAACCAAAGACGAACCTGTGTTATTAATTCTAGATAACCATGAGAGCCATATTAGTCTTGATTGCTTTCTACTTTGTCGTGGAAATGGAATTGTATTGTTATCCCTTCCACCACACACTTCCCATAGAATGCAACCATTAGATTTAACATACTTTGGTCCACTCAAATCTGCATATAACAGGGAATGTGAAATTTTTATGGCAGCAAACGTAGGCCGAAGAATTACTCAATATGAAATTGTTGAACTATTTACAAAAGCTTTTAATCGTCTCAGCAATATTGAAAAAGCAGTCAATGGATTTCGAGGAGCTGGTATTTATCCGTTAGATCCCACAAAATTCAATGATTTATTTCCAAGAAGTATCGTTACACCTGAAGCGTCATTACTTGATAACATTATGAGTTCAGAATCCCAGGTAAATGCAATGAATCAATCAGATACTCAAGCCAAATCATCTGAAGTGTTAGTTAATCTGTCATTGAATCCTTCTAGTGTAAGTCTGTCACCTGATGTGAATGTCTCCCCTGAACTGCTACCAAATAGATCAAATCAGTCAATACCTCTTTTGAATATTGTCTCTGTACCTAATTTGCCAAAAAGGAAAACCAGAGAAAGTCTAAGAAAGAAACATTCGACTATTATCACTAGTTCTCCAATGAGAGATTTTTTAAAGGACAAGGAGCAAAAGAAAAGTATGAAGGAACAAGAAGTAAAAAAGATTTCTGTTAAAAAAAAGAAGGTAGGAAGCAACTTTAATAAGTTTGAGGCTAATAATGAACCAAAGAAGAAAATAATAACCAGAGATGATAAAGAAAATGATTGTTATTGTTTAATTTGTGAAGAAAAGTATCATGATCCACCAACGGAAGACTGGATTATGTGTTACAAATGTAAGTCGTGGTCCCACGAGAAGTGCACAAGTTGTGCAAGCACATCTAGAGGTTTTCTCTGTGATTTTTGCACTTAATAAATGGAAGTAACAATATGTTAGAATAACATTGATAGATATTTGACATTTCATTGATGTAACATTTTATTTTGTTTGAATAAAATTTGTTGATATTTCTTTCTTAACATTTGATTTGTTTAAAATTTTATTCAATAATATTTTAGCGCTTCAATTAAGTTTGATTTGCTTTGATCATCATTTTATCCACTCCAAAAGTGTTTGTTACTACCCCACGGTATGTTCGGAATTACCCCACGTACGTAGGGTAATTCCGAACACCAATGGTTTTGTTTTTGATCGAATTTTCTTTTTTTTTATAAGATGTATGAAAATTGCTTTTGAGTGTTTTTAACTGAATAGTTAGACTAAATGATAAGCAATAAATATCATCAATATATAGTTATAGTTGTCTTTAATTCGCATTCCCGCTTAGCTGTTCGCCAATACCCCACTCTCCCCTATATGTTTGTTGCGAGAAACCTAAAATGCTGGCCAGTTTTAATGCCCTTATTATAATCTGTTTTTATATTCCCTTATTATATTTAGTGTCACTTCTTAGTTTTTAAATAATAAAAACGTGTATACATAAAACCTTAAAAAAAACTACTTATAAATTTGCCTTTCAAAGAATCTCTTCTTCCGAAATGGGTGTCTCCCAGGGTAAACACGTCTTCTCCTTACTACTATGTTTAGGCTATTTCTAAATTGGTTTCAGAAAGAAACCCGAGAACCGCACCCAAATATCTGACAAAAAATTCTCCACGAAAAAATCCCCCTCCCCCCAAAAAAAACAAAAAACTTTTGTTTAAATTAAAAGATTGCCTCCCCAAGTCCTAACCGTCACTTGTTGTGTGTACTATTTTCCGCATGTTCTCCCTAATAATCAATCGATATATGTGACGCATCTGACCAAAACCAGTCCGGATGTCGCGTTATGTTATATTGAGAAAACCATCAAAACATCTCAAAAATTCAATTTTTATCATTATTTATTTTTTTGCATAATTGTTTACATAATTAACTTTTCTTTGCTATTCAAACTAAACTTTTAATAAAAAATAATTTTTTGATGGTTAATTTGGTGATTTATGTGAGGCTATTGTCTTAAAATTGCCACCATGTGTAAACAAACTTGTTTTAAAATTTTAATACAGATGTTACATTTTTGCTCATAACTTTGGCTAGGGTCAAGCTAGAGCAATTAATTTTTGCATCATTTTAAAGCAGAATATTATACCTTTTCAAATATGTATCACACTCAAAACTTAAAATTTTATATATGTGACTGGTTTTGGTAAGATGGGTCACATATATGTACACTCTGTGCACTAATTCCAAAAAAATTAGTC
The DNA here is from genome assembly GCF_058129835.1 of Hydra viridissima. NCBI lineage: Eukaryota > Metazoa > Cnidaria > Hydrozoa > Anthoathecata > Hydridae > Hydra > Hydra viridissima. The sequence continues at coordinate 7,005,577 of NW_028324305.1, forward strand.
GATAAAACAAAAATAAAAAAGCAACAAATAAATTTAAAAATTTACACATTAAAAGCGGAATCAGGAAAAAAGCTGATACAATGATAAAATGACAGTAAAGCGTCTCTAAGTATATATAAAAAAAACTAATTAGGCATTTTTCATAGGAGGTTTTTTTTAAGGAGGATCTTTTTCTTGACACCGCCTGAGTTTCATACGTTCCCTCATTGAAAATTTTCAAAAAGATAACTGTTCCAGCTTAAGGCAAGTAAAATATTTCCATGTTCGGCCAGGAATTGCACTTTTTTTTTTAACCAGGGTCAAAGATTGGTTTCAAATGGTTTTGAAATTGTTGCGGCGCTAGGAATGATTTTAATCGCCAATATAATCATGGATCGGAGTCGTTATTGATATTTTAAAGGTGGACAGGGAAAATATATCTAAATCCCTTCAGACCAGTTGTTGCCCCAAATTAAATTAACTATGCTTTACTGCAAGTTTTGTTTCACTGCATTTCACTCTCATACAATTCTTTCAAATCCTATCAAAAATTTCAATACTATCCTTTCAAAGAAAATGTTGACCAAAAGTAAATTTACTTACTTTTTAAGTATAGATTACTTTTAATTGTATCAAAAAGTTATTTAAAATGTAACTTAAGTAATCAAAAGTAATTTTATATAATTTACTTTTAATAGCCATTTCATTTTTGTTATAAAATAACACATGTCTACTTAGGAAAACAAGTTATACAAGTAAATTTTATTTACATTAGGTAGCATGTAACTTTTTTATAATTTATTTTAAAATGCATTTTTTTTTACAATTACGGTAATAATAATTTTTTTAAAAATAAATTCTTTTAAAATGTAAAAGTAAGTTACATTTAAATGTAACTTACTTTTACATTTAAAAATAAATTTACAACTAAGTTTTGAGGTAAAATTATATTATGTAATGCAATTTTAAAAAAGTAATTAACTTTTACATGTTAATGTAAATTACTTTTTCATAAATATTCAATATATTTTTTATATAATCTACTTTTATATAACTTACATTTGAAAGTAAAATCACCTTTCTTTACAAAATTAAACCTTGTTTTATAAAAGTAAATTTAAATTTTTTTCGAACATTTACAATTATATACGCAATTTACTTTTTCATAAAGGCTTACTTACTTGAATAAGTAAAAGGGAGTAAGTAAAAGTGCCATCCCTGCTTCTGCCATTATCTCCGCATACATTCTCAAACCCAGAACCGAAACTAAAATATGCCGAAACCCGGGATTGAACCAGGGACCTTCAGATCTTCAGTCTGACGCTCTCCCAACTGAGCTATTTCGGCCTTGTACTATAATTAATTTAACTTATAAAAAAATATATTAAAAAAGGAATATATTACGTATTTCATATATTAACAGTATTAAATTAATTTAAATACATTTACATTAAAAAGTTTAAACATTTCCTATATAAAAATATTAAGTTTTCTTTTAGTTAACATTAAATTCTTTTAAACAATATTACTGAGCGAAAACCTCAATTAGTAAGTTATCGTTCACAATTTAATATAAGCTCATAAGTTTACATAAGTTATCGTTCATAAGATATGGGAAAGTCATAGTCGGCTGAAATAGAAGTTAGACATTATTCATCTATATTGCAAAACACTTATATATTATAGATTCTTAGTTGTTCTTAGTAAACTTAGTTACATAATTTCAATTATGTCCCTCTTCCCATAAAATACTTCCTTGGCAAGTATTACAAGGGGTATAAGGACTTAATAGTAACTATATTATATAACTGAAAGATATATTCATAGAAGTCGAGGCATGGACCTATTATATAGGAAGAAATCGCTACACTTACATTTAGTTTTTAGTTTTTCACCTATACTTTGTTTAAGGATTGGCTGGTTTTTTAAAAACTTTAATTAGAACTTTTGAGTTGTTACTTTTCCTGTGCAGACAAAATGAAATGACATCTTCAGGCTTTAGTTCTCACTGGTTTTTCGTGACGAGTTTTTCAAATTTCCAAATCATTAAACTTTGAGTAAAATACATTTTTAAACTTAAAAAGACATTATAAACAGAGGATATTACCAAGATAATGACAGAGATTGTGACAGATTATAATAAAGAATATGACAGAGAACAACCTTTCTAGTTATTTTGTAATGTATTAAGGATTTTTGAATCAAAATCTTTTGCTTACAATTTTGAAAAAATTAACTTAAGTAAAATATAAGAACTAATAGAATATATTTTCTTAAGAGATCAGCTAATGTAAGCTAAATAATATTCAAATCTATGACCTTCCCTTTCACCTGCATCGACTTCTTCACAAAAAATCATACTTATTTTTTTTAGATGTGTGAAATTGTAAAATAAAGTAGTAAAAAAAAAATGTGTCAGTATACCTCAAACTTAATAGGGAAAATACTTTGCGAATATTAAAGAAGCAAATATTCCCTTATTGTATCATTCCTACAAAAATGGGCTGGAAAATAATATAACTCAAAGCTTTCTTTTTTCTGGGAGTTTTTCCGCTATCTTTCGCTATTGATTGCTTAATAATAACATTTTCTTTGGAGATATCTTTTATTATCCACTTCTTTCTATTTAAAACATATTTTAGCTTAAAGTGTCTTTCTTTATTAAATTCCCACCGCGCCCATCTCTCTTTATCTTCCTTGAACAATTTGCAGCATTAGGGAATGATTTAGGGGCCTCTGCATATTGTCAAATAATTCCAGAATCCAGATCAGTATGCAAAATAGGTTCCTATAAATAGTAATTTGAAACATAAATAAAAAAACAAACTGATTGATAAGTGAAAACCCGAATTTATGCAGCATTGTGCAGCTATCATTACTCTCATTGCAACTATAGAAGTCATAGATCATGTTTGTAATTCACTTTTGAAAACAAACTTTTTATGTTTTAAATGTAGAACCATTAACTAATTTTTTTTAAACGAATGTTTTTTTATACCTAACATAGAACATTACAATTTTAAAGTTAAAACTTATTTACTGTTGATTGCTCTTTGTAGTTTATGCATCTATGCATCACTGTTTTGCAGGGAAAAAAAGAAACAGATTACCATTAGTTATTGTTTCCAACTTTGTATCTAAACGTAAGTTTATGTATTATATGTCTTTAAACTCACAGAATCTTTTGGCATTTGTAATTTAGGCACATTGCGAGTGCAGCCATAACTCCAGAAAGTATACTTTACAATAATTTTGTTATTTAAATCGTAATTAAGAGACTTCTAAAGGGGCTCTCCTTCCTATTGCGGATAGTTATAAAACTGATAACGAAGTTGTTATAACAAGAGACGATATATTTGCACAAAGCCTTTGTGTTACTCTTGCTAGAGCTGTTAATGGCTTCTTTTTTCTAAATAACTTTTTATATTTTTTATATTTTCCTGTATGTTTTATTAAAATGCACAGATATTAGATAAAAAACTTTTTTTTCTTATATTCAAAAGTATAAAAAATGATTAAAATGGGTGATGCGACTTTTTTTTGCTACTGCTTTTGAATTCGGCGCCCGCAAAAATAAAAAAATCTGGGCATAAAGTCAACAAAAATTTTATGGCGGATCTGTGTTATCAAACATGTTCGCTAACACGTGCGCTAAATATTTTACATGTTTCTCACCATTAAAGTATTATAAAAGTGACTTACATATTCCGTTACAAACATATATCTGTGTTTAGAATGCAAAATACACGGGTGAAAACAAAAATATACGGGTGAAAATAAAAAGGAAAAACATCAGGTAAAAAAACTTCAAAAAATATTTTACCAATAAGTTTTTTAAAAGAAAATTCTCTTCATTGACTAAGTGCACTATTGTACCATGGCTGAGTTAATTGGTGGACGAAATAAAAGAGTTCCCAGTAAACACGCTTTAGTTGGTCCAACTGACGGGCCAGTATTGGCTACAGTTGGCTAACTGTTGGCATCTCTTGCCAACCATTAACCGACTGTATACCGCGTGTTTTTGAATCGTAAAAGTTTCCCGTAAGTTTGTAAATGAATATTATAAATATTATATTCACTTAGACCATGCGACTAATTATTAAAATTATTCAAATAGATTCACTCAATGATTAAAACTATTCAATAGAGTTAGTTTAGTTTGAAGCTTTTTATCATTTTTTTTTCTTTCAAACGCTTTTTCTACCCTTTAATTAAACTTTTAAACTCAAACTCTCGTACACCTCTTAATATAACCGTTACGCTGGTAAGTAGAAATATTTTACATTTATCCATTAGTGACACATTCAGATATAATTTTTGACATTGGTTGAGTTTTTAATTTATTTTTATGATGACACCATTGTTGTATTTGTATAAGACATTTTAGCTCTATTTTAACTATTATCAAAAGTTTAAATACAGCTAAAATGTATATGTGCGTGTATAGTAGTATGTTTAGGCGCTACTGCACTTTCGCACCCCCCTTTTTTTATTGCAGATTATGATAGAAAATTTCATGCTGATTCAGAAAAATATAAAAACATGGACCTGAAAATTAACGGAAAGTGCTCTAATTCGAAGTCAAAGTTGTAAAAAATCCCTAATATTCGCCATTTTTTAAAAATCTTTTTTAAAACGCTTTCAGTTTTAACGAAAATTAATTACTGTTACATTGCGCAATAAGCAGACCTGGTTTCAATTAGCCTTAACATTATTATTTTAAAGTATTTTAACGAAAGTGTTATAACGAAATGAAATAAATGGAAGATTTCAAACATAGGTTGAACGTAGAATGTGAGAATGTAGACAAATTGATGAATAATTATTGTTGCATTGCCCTATCCCTATCCCTATCCCTATCCCTATCCCTATCCCTATCCCTATCCCTATCCCTATCCCTATCCCTATCCCTATCCCTATCCCTATCCCTATCCCTATCCCTATCCCTATCCCTATCCCTATCCCTATCCCTATCCCTATCCCTATCCCTATCCCTATCCCTATCCCTATCCCTATCCCTATCCCTATCCCTATCCCATCCCTAACCCTAACCCTAACCGCCTATCCAAACCAGCTTTATTGTGAAATATAAATCGTAGTTATAATAAAATAATTGCGCATGCGTGTACAATATTGCGCTCTGAGAAGCTTATGGCTATGTAGAGCGCATTGCGCTCTACGAAGACACTTCGGAAAAACATACTTTAACGACTTTTTTAACGTAAAAACCATGCTATTAAAGTATTGCTTTTGTAAGCTAAAAGATCATTGACTTATTATTCTCAAAATGGCGAATATTAGGGATTTTTAGTGGGATTTTTTACAACTTTGACTTCGAATTAGAGCACTTTCCGTTGATTTTTAGGCCCATGTTTTTATATTTTTCTGAATCAGCATAAAATTCTCTATCATTATCTGCAATAAAAAAAGGGGGGTGCGAAAGTGCAGTAGCGCCGTATGTTTATGTGTGTATTTCTGTATGTATATGTATGTATGTTTGTATGTATCTATATATATATATATATATATATATATATATATATATATATATATATATATATATATATATATATATATATATATATATATATATATATATATATATATATATATATATATATATATATATATATATATACACACACACAGAGTGTCTGCCAGATCAGGGGAATTCAGGGAAAAGTCAGGGAAATCAGATATCTGCAAAAAATCTAGGATAATCAAGGAAATTAGGTTGAATTTTAAAAAAATCAGGGAGAAATCAGGGAAAATGGCTCTTCATCAAACTTACATAACTTAAATAAGTTGTACATAGTACATGTAATATAAAAGTTTATTTGGCAGATAGTTTTATGAACTTCACTTGCATCAAGCGAATCTTGAATCTTCACTTGCAAAAATGTAAACAATTATACAACCCATATTAAATGTATCAATACTTGATACATTTAGTGTGGGTTGTATTATTGTTTACATTTTTGCAGTTGAAGAGCATTTTTCTAAACGAATCTAGGTCAATTTTTGTGAAGTTGAATTTGGGTAACTTTAAATTAAATCAAGGAAAACAGGTAGAAGATCAGGAAAATATCAGGGAAATGTTAGAGAAATCCACCTAAAAATATTGGCAGACATCCCTATGTATTTTGTATATATTGCATATAATATATGTCATATACAATATTTACATAATATATGCAGTATATAAATAAATGGTATTTCCAATTGCATATACAATATGACATATACATTTCATATTAAGCATATATAACATTTATATTATATTATATATATATATATATATATATATATATATATATATATATATATATATATATATATATATATATATATATATATATATATATATATATATATTAGACATGTCCAAAAAACAACTTTTTTAAAAAATGTCTGAGCACAGCTGCTAAATGTGTTCTATGTAATAAATTAATACTAAATTTAAAAAATTTTTGAATAAAAAAAATTTTTAGGGGTCGCTCAAGACCCTTAAACATCAGACGAGTCCCTAATATTTTGAAAAAAAAAGTTTTTTAAAACCATATCATGTTGGGTCTCAAAAGAAGTGAAATTTTATAAAAATTTCAAAAATAATAAAAAAAGTTTATAAAAAACACAAATTAAAAAGTTTATTAAAAAAAACTTTAAAAATATGCACTTTTTTATTTTTTGTTAAAAAACGATAGTTTTTAATTCATAAAATTTGAACTGGTAATTTTTATATAAAATAGTTAATATTTTTGAAATTTTTATAAAATTTCACTTCTTTTGACACCCAACATGATATGGTTTTAAAAAACTTTTTTTTTCAAAATATTAGGGACTTGTCTGATGTTTAAGGGTCTTGAGCAACCCCTAAAAATTTTTTTTATTCAAAAATTTTTTAAATTTAGTATTAATTTATTACAAAGAACACATTTAGCGGCTGTGCTCAGACATTTTTAAAAAAAGTTGTTTTTTGGACATGTCTAATATATATATATATATATATATATATATATATATATATATATATATATATATATATATATATATATATATATATATATATATATATATATATATATATATATATATATATATATATATATATATATTCATATAATGCATATAATTATAGCATTTTATTAAAAGGGACTTCAACTTCTGAAAACTATGAGAAAACTGTTCAAAATTTTGGGGATCAGGAAAGTAAGGTTTTGGATAAACTATTTGTTTTTTTGTTGTTTTTTTTTGTTTTACTACTTGTTATACATTGTATATGTGTTAAGCATACATACATTGATTAAGATGCTGACATATTGACAAAGGAAAACTATTTATATTTTTTGTAAAAAAAATTAATTTGTGTTTTAATTAAAGTCATAAATGGATGAAGGCTTTAAAAAAATACATATTTCATGTTACAAAAATACACATTTCTACTTTTTTATGCAGATAAAGGTTTTAAATAACGCTCTTTTCCATGGCCTTAATAACACAGCACAAAAATGTGCTAGAATACCATTTTTACAGCAATCAATTCACCTACAGGGATAAATAACATGAATGTTTAAAATTTTAACTCCAAATATTTGAGTTCCATAACACCTTTATCCATGTATGTCTTCAATTTAAAAACTAGATTGTGTTTTTGAAACCAGTTTTCCAATAAGATTCAAATGCAATCAAATATTATTTAATTATTTATGTATGTTTATAGAGAAGTTAGCAGCTTTGGAGTTAAGATTAACAGAACTGGAGCAAAAAAATTAAGTTTTTAGAAGTTCAAAGTTTTTTGGATAATGAAGATATTGTTGTTCCCCCTGGCCATCCAATGGAAAGTAAGGAAGATTTGGAGAGGTTTAACCTTATGAAACAGATGAAATCTGAGATGGCTCTCTATAAAGTTTGAAATTATTTTTTGTATTATAATGTTTCTAGCAGTCTTCAGGTTGCGTTTAAACTAGTAACTATTATTTTATAAGATCAAAGATAAGTTTTTTTATAAGTCTTATAATTGTAATTTATCAAAGGTAATTTAATAATACCTTAGTTATATTATACCGCATTACATTTTCATTTACCTTTGAAAAAATAGTTTAAATAAAAAAGTTGTAATATGTAGCATTATTTGTTTTTAGGTCAAATATCTGCGTTCTATTGGCGGTAAAGTTGAACGTCCAAAATACATATGATGTGTGTTGGGAGCCATGTTTTCCAAAAAGTTTAGCGCTTTATGTAATCTAAACGGATCTTCAAGTAAGATGATAGCTACTGGAATGGGCAAGGTTAAGTTGCGATGTTATCATTTTGTGTTAAAGTGCTTACTATGTAAGTATTACTAGTTATGTAAATTTTTAGTCTATTAAAGTCAACTGAATTTTTATATTTACAAAAATATGTTTACAACACTAAGAAAGAATATAATATGTTAGTACTTATGACAATTACCAGTGTTGTCATTAGTTGTAAATTTGTAAGATAATATATTCTCCCTTGGTGACTTGAACTTATTATCATATGCACATATTTTTAAAACTGCTAACCAGTTAATGTAATTCTTGATTTGCAAAGTATACGTATAAGAGCTTAAAAATAACTTAAAAATAATTTATATTTAAATAAAAAATAAATTGAGTTTTTAAATTTATTTTCATTTTATTCTTTTAGCAGCAGTAAGAATTCAGTATCTTAATTCCAAGGATAAAGATATTTACCCGATGGTTTCAAGATGGTTTCAGGGCGCAAATGATCAAGGAGATGGGCGAATAAATAGACAGGCGAAAAGCAAGGTTATAAAAAATCAGTTGCAGTTAATCAATGAAAAGAATATTTAGTTATTATTTTCTTTTGAAAATTTATAAAAGCTTATTTTTCTTGATTTTATTTATAAATCTAATTTTTCTTAATTATTGTTAATAATTATCTAATAAATCGCCACGTTTTTAAATATTAGCGTTTTACAATATTGTTTTTAATTAAAGTTGCCAATATTAGTTTCAAACCTTTAATAATATTAACTACAATAATAGAATATTTTTAGTTCTTTATTTGTAAATATTTTTCTTTAATGGTCTGGAAATAAAAGTGTAATGATAAAAAATTTGTTCTTTTTTTTGTATTCAACTAAGTTATCTATAAATAATACAATATTTTGTGCCGACAGTAGTACTGTTTGGTAAAGTCTGATATACAAACAATCACTATTAGATAGAAAATTAAATATGAAAAAGCAAAGTTATACTTTGTTATTAAGCAATATTCAAAACATGATTTATAACTTTTGCACTTTCAATTTAAGCGCAAAAGTGAATTTAAGAAATCGCGAAAAAAAATCATATAGTTGGGCCGGTAATGGTACCAATTGTTAGCCAACTGTTTTATTACTGTTGGGCCGTTAATGGCAAACAATTGTTTAAAAACAGTTGGCTAAGTGTTGGTAAAAGCGTTACGTTTTTTTCACGGTACCAACTAAATAGCCGACTGTTGGCCCAACTGTAGCTAATAGTTGGTTATTAGGATCGGGCCAACTACTTACCAACTGTTCGATGTTTACTGGGTTACCTCTTGGAATAAAAAAAAAGATCGCTTAAACTTCCGGAAGTATGTAATTCTCCTACCTGCACCCCCTTCTCACGCTTCATATGAGATAAAACTAAATACATTTAAAACATATTCCATCAGCACAATCGATTAAATGATTTTAGATTAACTCAAATGCTGTAAATATTTATCACTTTAGAGAGGATGTTACACTTTTATAGCGCTTTTTTCAGTCTTGACTCAACTTAAATATTTGTGTAATTACTTTAGTGTAAAAACTTTATGAGATTTTTCAATGTGCTCAGATAAATATAAATAAAAATGCAACAGTAAATTTATTCGACAAAAGTGGCTCGATATGTTCTTTGTTTATTGCAGGAAATTCAAACCTAAAATGAGATTATACCCAAACTTCTAGCTCGGCAATATGAAGGTAATCAGTTGCAGGAGTTTTTGAGATAAATACATATCTGACAAATTCTGCGTTTTGAAAAGTTTGCTTCATATCACTGCTTAATATGCCAAGTAATTGACACTTGTCTTCGTTGTCATACACTCCAGCTTTTAACACATACCCAACCAGTCGCTCTTCACAGCACCCAGGTCGATTATAAACAATAACACTTTTTGCTTTATACACATAGCTTAAGTCCAATTTAAGCCAGTTTTTGTCTTCAATAAGCGTGTGCAAAAGGGTGTCATAATTTCCGTCAATTGCATTGTGTGGGTCAAACGTGTTAAATGACGTCGATTGAGTTACTTTTCCACTTCGTGCAGCATTACTTGTCTCTTAAAAAAAGAAGTACTTCACTGTCAAGAATAAATCTAAGTACATTTACTTTAGTTATGATTATTTTCTACTGTTTCACTGTAACATCTAAGCTTCAGGTTTTTTATGGCCAATTAACTAAATATACTTTTACGAGAGAAAAGTTGTCTTGTATTATGTAGCGACAAACACAACAACTTAAATCAAACAGTGCATGTTTTATCATGTTATAAATTCTAAAGCTTATACAAGTTTTAAACTTCATAAATTTAGATACTGTGAGCTAATCTATAATTGCAACTGAATGAGAATTATTACCTAAGCAAACGTACGTATGGATATTGTTATCTCCGCAAACATCTCTGCAGTATTCGATATCAGAGCAAGGATTTATGCTTTGGCAGATTTGACCAATCTGAGAAACAACGTGTTAAAAGGTGATTTAATTGATCATGAATGAACTATGAATGTAAACAAGGTTTAATTTTCATACTGAATAACTTGTTTGAGTCAACACTGATTTGAATAATGCATCTTAATCTGTTTTGACTTATTGTAAATGATTGAGTAGAAACTAAAGATAGTTATGGAATAAATTTACTTTTAACGAGCGGATTCTTCTTAGCACGTGATGAAGATGGCAGAATTTTTTGTGCTAAACTTAAAAGACGTTATTTTGTGACAAAGTAAAGTATCTTACTCTTTGATTATTGGTAGTGTCGGTGCTATAAGTGTCCCACTCATTGTTAACCTCTCCCAATTCAACGGAAGATACTAACTCGCAAACGGTTCCATCTTTCTTGTAGTTAGTAAGAATACACGAAGGATTGGTTATGCAATAAAGCAGGCAATCGTTTCGAGATAACATTGGTAATGATAAGTTTACATTTCCATTCATGTAATGACCAGGCATGATATTGAATTTAGCGTGCATATTACAAGGTAGACGAATAATAAAACCATTTATGGAAACTGTAAGTATGATGAACCAATATGAAATCCTACAAAAATATTGATACATATTTTTTGTGGTTTACTATGTTAAAGCGGCTTGAGTGGTACAATGTGCTGAATTGAATAATTTTAATGCACAAACAAAAATATCTTGAAGGTTTTCAGAACGAAATCTTAAATCTTCTAATTGAAATTCTTACAAATCTGTTGCAGCGATTATAGCTACAAAATAACATCTAACATAATACAACAATCAAGTATCTAATACAACAATAAATGAATATTTTAATCACTTAATCATACATGGTTTTCCTCCATTTTTTCTTAACTTCATGAAACAGAAGATGAACTTTAAACAACATTAAATTATGACTTTTAACGATATTTTATGCAAACTTTTAATACAAAAAAAAGATGTTTTAAAAATTTATGGAGCTACGATTTTCATATCCTTAATTATTCAGATTCATTTATGTTAACAAAATTATTCATTTATGTTAACGAGTTGTTTTGATAGTGTGAGGGCGGGGTTTGTTAAGTTTTTTTTATTTTATGTAATTAGTTAAGTGATGCAAGTAGTTAGACGCAGGTTAGTGTGATGGCTACTGTGATGTGAGTGTGGGAATAGCGATAGTATAGAATGTGCTAGAATATGAGGTAGGACTGTCAGTGTGCAACGCAGATATGGTAGAAGCACGGTAGAAGGATCAGACTTTTTAACAACAATTGTTAACGCATAACGCAATAATAAGAATATTAATAATGATATTGCCTTAATCAAAATGTAAATAAAAATAAAAAAAAACTTACGACTGGTTTTTCTTCTCTTAATTACTTTTCTTAATAAATTTCCTCAATTATTTCTCTTCAATAAATTCTCTTCATTTTAGCTCATACAAATAACAATACATTAATGCATATAATAACGCATATTGAAAGTTACTCAAATATATTTCCTTACCAACTCTTCTCATAATTTTCTCTAAAAATTTTCCATAAATTCTCTTCATTAAAATCTCTTTAAAATCTCTTAATAAAGTTCTTTAAAATTCTTTTCTTATATAATCTCTTTAAAATCTCAAAAAACTTTTTCTTTCTCTTAAAATCCTTTTTAAAATCTCTTAAAACTCTTTTCTCTTGAATTTCTCTTTAAATCTCTTTAGAATAAAACACTCCATCAAAATCTTCCCACAAGCATCTCTCCAAAGAGAGGGCCCAAAAATAAATCTCCCCAAGAAAGGAGCCCCAAAAAAAAATCTAAAAGATTTTCTCAACCGTTCCTTTTCAATCTGTCCGCAGGTGTTATTTTGAATTCTCCGTCGGACAAATGGATTTTTTTTCTTCAAGTTCGTTCAGTACTTTTGTTTCAATTTCTGAGTCATGGTATTCTTTAAAACAAGTTTTACTAGTTTTCTTTTTATTAATCTTTACACCAGAGTGGCTTCAGAACTTTCTAGAACTTTAGTAATTAAAATCATATCATTGTGTTTCAAGTGGTGTTTGCAAAAACAGTCTTAATCATTAATGGTGGGACTTATTCATTTTTTCATGTCATTAAACATGTGTGTCCACCTGGTGTTTTTGGTTGACTCACTCTTTTCTTCGTTCGAATGTAGCGCGTTTGAGTCGTGTAAAACTTAAAGATAATGTTTACAACTTTATTCATCTTCCCTCCTCACAAAGTTAAAAAAAAGATTTTGAACATAATTTTAGTTTCTATGACTATTATGCTTGATGCAATAGATTTGCATTTGGAATTTGATTTGAAGTAGTGTAGCATCGTTGTTTAAGTTATTCTTCGATCCACAGTTAAGATATTTAATTAATTATTTAATTATTCTAACTTTTTAAATTAATCTAATTTTAGTAAGATGTTATGAGGCCTCATTTTTCATCTATATACCTAAGGTAAAAAGTTCTAGAATGCTTTAGACTTTAAATAATTTTTAATAAAAAACGTAAAATATATTCCAATATTTATAGCTCCAATACTTTTTAATTACTTCGAGGACTAATTAAGCCGTTTCGATGAGGGATTCTTCCCGGGAAAAATCTTACTCCAATTTCCCGGAATCCCAGGATTTTGATTTAAAGATTTATTAAAGTTAAAAATACGGTTTTTAAAACCTAATGTTGTTTGATGATGAACTTACAGTAATTGAAAATTTCGCAAAAAGTCTGGAACCCCATTATCTTATGTTCTTAAATGATTTGCAGAAGGGAAGCAACTTTATTAACAACTGATGACACATTAAAATTTATGGTTAAAGAACTTGATGTTCAAGATTGCTACCTAGCAAAAGATCTTAAAAATGCTTTAATTAAAAGAATATGTCAAAGAAGAAAAAAAGATCTTGTTGGTTTACTAAGATTTTTAGATAATCCACAATCTTTAAAAAGTGATATGCATGATGACTTATTTAGCATGCCATCTAAAGCAGTTATGATAAATTTAGCGATTGAAATAGCTGGTCGACTTTTTCCCATAATCATAGAAAACATAGCAAAATGAAAATATAGCAAAAGAAGAAGATAGTGATAGAAAACTTAACAACAGTATTATTAATATAAATCAATTATCTGAATTTATGGCTGCCAGATTAGAAAATTTAAAAAAAAAAAAAGTTTTTGCAGACAAGTGCATTAAATCAATTATACGTTAAGAATTCAATCAGCTTGAAACTACTAATAAAAGATCGCATAACTTAGATATGCCTTATAATGCGCTTTTAACAATTCGTCCTTCCAGTTTAGAGGCTGAAAGGGTGTTTAGTTCAACTGGATTTTTTTTTTTGACAGACAGCCATCTTTTTGCATTGATTTTTCTCAGAAGTTACTTTAAAATCGTAAACAGTTACAAAAAATAAATAGAAAAATAGAAAAGTGTAATTAGCTATTTATATTTTCTCAGATGAAGATTTTCCCGGGATTTTCCTGGCATTCCGGGAACAATGTAAGTAATTCCCGCTATCCCGGGAATGGAAAAAGTCCGGGAAATCGCAATTCATAGTTTCGATCATTTTTTAAAGAAAATTTTATCTCAAAATATAGTTGATTGAGCTGATCACAATACCTTCTCAATTTCGTGATTTCAGTTTTGTGATACCACCTCTAAAGTTCAGCGAAATGAATTGATGTTTATTATACATTTGCCCGTCTTACACAAATCAAATTTATGCAGTTTTCCAAGTAAACGAAGTTGTGGCACGTTGGCCTGGATTCATGCTTTTTTGGACAATATCGACGCCATTTTGTTGATACCAATCGATTACACTTCTTGAGTAATGGTAAGATGCAAGATCAGGCTAGAAGATCATCATGCTTTCGGATCATATGCACAAGTCGCATTTTTAAACGCTCTTTCGCGTAACATTCGGAGCGTCCCTCTCATTATTCATCTCTCTCAATCCAACAGAAGATAATAACTCGCAAACGATTACGTTCATACGGTTCCATCTTTCTTGTAGTTTGTAAGAATTCGTTTGTAAGAATCTTTTTTAACGAGCAGATATAGGGAAATTTTTTGAAAATTTAAAACAAATATTTGAATGAAACTTGTTCATTTCAATTCACGAATGAAAATACAGTTTGTGGTTTTCAAAATAAAGTTCTAAATCTTTTATTCTAAAAATTAAAACATTAAAAACGCAAAAGTTATAAATCTGCTGCATTTTTTAGCTGTCAAATTTATTATATTCATTTCTTTCGACACTTTGTAGATGAAGTGTGATGCTTGCAGTCTTTTTAAATACACACCTAATACATTCATAATACATTCAAAATGGTTCATTACCATCCCATCATGAATACTTTATCCTTTTCCAACAAAACAGATGAATTTCAAATAAGAATAAACTATTCGACTGAGAGGTTTGACGAAATCTGAAGTAAACTGTTACATTAAAAATGTTTTAAGGAGAGACGCGGTATTTGTTGTTGTTTTGATTGATTACATAAAGAAGCTGTTTTTGAGTCACTTTTTCGATCTGCAGCGAAGAGATTTAATGAGCTGTGTTAAGATTTTCCGAGATCTCAGAAAATATTTTATTTATATGTTTAGTGGAAAGGGTATCAAATTAGAATGCAAAGCCACAAGTGTTAAAATAATGTGAGGGGGAAGGGGAGTGGAATAGTTGGTGGCGTGTTAAAACAATGAAATCTTTTTAAAAAATGAAAATACGGCTAGTTAGCCTACTGTATCAAACAAAGCTAATTGGATACTGAACGCTGATGTAAACAATTTTATTATAATTATAGTATTTGATATCCACATGATGTGTGGCATAAGATAAAGTCATTTAATGATACAAGGAGTGTTCATTACTTCTGCTGAGACATTAAACTGTTGAAAAACAGGCTCGCTTTATTGCTATTGTTTTACATCTGTGCTCCACCTTGATCGGTTGATAACTAGACCAGTTTTTAAAAGCGCAATATACAGCTCGCTTTACACCGCAAAAAGTGTTCTGTAAGTTTTAACGTTTGCGCGATAACATCTTTGAAGTGAAACGTTTGCGCGATAACATCTTTGAAGTAGGGAGCGAAAACTCGACTCAAATACCCGAGAGTACCCTTGGACTGACAATTTCGAAAAGTTTAGGTACTCGATGGCCTAGCCTTCGGGTCGGGTATTACCCGATATAAACTACCCGAAGTATTACCCGTAGAAGTACCCGAAAATCCGGTAATAAAATTACTCAATTTATTTACACGAAAGTCGGGTAATAAAATTACCCGATTATTGGACCAAAACTTCGTGCGATCAGGTATTTTCGTTAATCTTTTTTTTTATTTCATTTTTTTAAACTTAATTTTATTTCAATTCTTTTAATATCACTTTTATTTCTATTTAATAGTTCCACCAACTCCATGTTTGTATTAATTTTTAATTAATTAAAAATTATTACTTACATGGATTAGGTGGAACTAATACTTCATGTAAGTATAATTCGACCTGCTCCGTATATAAGTATTAATTAGTTAAAAGTTAATACTTACACATGGAGTAGGTGGAATTAATACTCAATTCGCATCAGTCTTTTTTTTTTTTGAGCCATCGCCTCTTAAATATAAAAGTAAGTAAAAAAAATTTTTTTTAATTAATCAATTTTTTTATTTAATCCGCTTTGGTTACGTTGGAACTACCCGTATTTCGGAATCGATCGTTGGAACTACCCGTATTTCGGAACCGATCGTTGGAACTACCCGTATTTCGGAACTACTCGCTAGTCGGGATATAAAATCGGGTATCTAGTGCACTTTCCATAATATTTCTTTAAAATATGTAAAATAGTTTTATTTTCAATCTTTAATTTTTTTATGACTTTTTTAAGGTCTTGAATGTAAGTAGGTATATATGTAGGTATGTATGTATATAAATTTCATTTCAATATTTCTATTTATTTTATCCCTATTTTAAGGCATAAAATAAATTTTTAATTTGATATTAATTTTTAACTAGTTAAAAATCAATACTTATATGGAGTAGGTGGAACTAATGCTCAATTCGCATCAGTTTTTTTTACCTTAATAAATATATATAATTTATATGTAAATATAATGTATAATTGTGTATATATATAATGTATATATATATATATATATATATATATATATATATATATATATATATATATATATATATATATATATATATATATATAATGTATATATATATATATATATATAGTGTGTGTGTGAGTGTGTATGTGTGTGTGTGTGTGTGTGTGTGTGTGTGTGTGTATGTGTGTGTGTGTGTGTGTGTGTGTGTGTGTGTGTGTGTGTATATATGTATATGTATAAAGACCATAGTAAATTACTGGATGAAATTCCGGCTTTAAAATGGCCAGGGTACTTCAAATTTTGCGAATGCTGAAATTTGCCCTCCTTCAGTGCAAATATTCATATTTCAATTTTTTTTGTCATTTGAAATTATATGAAATATGAATATTTGCACTGAAGGAGTTTAAATTTCAGCATTAGCAAAATTAGAAGTAGCCTGGCCATTTTAAATCATTGTAATAAAATATACACAATAAAAGTATATCAGTTAATTTGAGAGAAATTCTAGCAAACCATTTATAATAAGTTGTTCACAGAAGCTAATTACAATAATATAATGACTTTTTTCGGTTAGAAAGTAGTATATAATGAATTATCTGTTTTTGGTTTGGCAATAGTCGGCCTACGCCATAATAGTTTTTCTTGCGTAAGCCGACTATTGCCTAAAGTTTTAATACTTAATAGCAATAAATCTGGGCGTGCTTAAATTTTTCAAATTTTTTTTTAATAATCGTAAAATCTATCAAAGTCAGTCATCAAATTGAGTGGGAAAACCATTGTAGGCCTGTGCTATCAGATTATAAAAAACGTTTTTTACAATGCAAAACATAGCCATAGCAGATTATATCGCAGCCCCAGTTCAACAGTGCAGCATCTAAAAATCAAACGTTTTGAGAAAAAATGACTTTGAAGTTAAAAAACCCAAAAAATACGTTTAAACGTTTTTCAATACATCACCTGGTTGAACTTGGCTTCTTTCCTCAAAAGCATGCTTCAAAAAAACTGTCATTGATGCTTTACACTGTAGAACTCGAGCAATTAACAAATTGCTTTATGAAAACCTTGTTAAATAATGCAACCAATGTGTTCAGTTTTATTAATTTATTTGCTGAAAACAATTCTGTAATTTGTATTCAGCATTACTTAAACAAGTGTGCGCATTCGTGCTGTTTAGCCCGCATACATCTCTGCAGAGTTCATGGCTATTGTAAAGACATTTTCGCTAACAACTTTGACCAATCTAAAAGGACGGAAAGTGAGATTTGATGCTGAAAAAGTTTCTCAATACAGAAGCTACCTTATCTACCTTTTATCTTATTGCTTTAATCAGCTAAAGGTTCATTTCTTCGTATTGTCTTATAAGTAGTTTAAAGAGACGTTTGAATCCGAAATAAAAACAACAGAGAAAGAATTTGTTTGCATTTGAATTTCCCTTTTTTTCTTTCGATCTCTTTTCAAAAAGAGAAGAACTAAAAGTATTAAGAGATCGAAGATACTTCGAGTCATGAGCTGTACTGTTTTCTTTGTGTTCATTTTTGTTACTTTTATTAGTAGTTTTTTTTTTATTCAACTTTTTATTTTGAGTATGCTTAACTAAGTTAAACAAATAAAATTATCTGTTAAATCTGTTAAATAAGATTATCTGTTAAATCTGTTAAATAAGCTGCTGACTTTAGTTATGGAGACAGACTTAATTATCTGACTATAGCCCTTTAAAAAGATTTCTTTTTAATGTTGTTTTGTGAAAGCCAAATATCGGAAGATTATTGGGATTTGAGATGTTTTGATAAGGTGATGATAGTCAAATTCATCATAAAACCATACATCGAATATTACGGCTGATCAACTATTTGAAATCTGGTACGATGCGTACTAACATTATTTTTATATATATATGTTATATCATCATTATGAGAATGTTAAATTTGTCAGATATTATGTGAATGGGTGTTGTATGATTGAGAGTAATAGAGGATTAAGGAGGTATGGCTTTGAGAGATGGGAACAATATGGACGTTGGGGTTGAGGCTAAGGGTCTGCGATAAAATATTGAGGGAAGGGCTGTATAGTTATGTGAGAATGGTTATTAGTCGAAGCACAGGATTAATGAGGAAAAACATGCACATGGATCAAAAAATATCTTAGGTTTGTTCTACTAGAAGCCTATTTCTACCTTGGTGTATTTGTTCTACTAGAAGCCTATTTCTACCTTGGTGTATTTGTTCTACTAGAAGCCTATTTCTACCTTGGTGTATTTGTTCTACTAGAAGCCTATTTCTACCTTGGTGTATTTGTTCTACTAGAAGCCTATTTCTACCTTGGTGTATTTGTTCTACTAGAAGCCTATTTCTACCTTGGTGTATTTGTTCTACTAGAAGCCTATTTCTACCTTGGTGTATTTGTTCTACTAGAAGCCTATTTCTACCTTGGTGTATTTGTTCTACTAGAAGCCTATTTCTACCTTGGTGTATTTGTTCTACTAGAAGCCTATTTCTACCTTGGTGTATTTAACTATACAACAAATGGTTTAGTAATTTTGGAGAAGAGTATTAATCAGCTTAACTCAAAACATGCTGTTTGTACAAATTCAAAAGGTGGGCAAAAAAATGTGCAAAAAGTATAAAGTAACGGCATCTCATGATTATGAAATGCAACACAGCTGCAACAAGTAAATCAAAATGCACTAAATCATTGCGATTTTGATCAATAGATCAAATTATTCAAGCCTAAAAGAAATCTAAAAGCCCTTGTGCATTAGTTTACTGTTCGTTTCTATTTACAAAGCGTATTTTGAAAATAAATAATGTTTTTATTAAAACTGCTCATTTTCCTGTTAATCAGTATTAAATTTAATTAAAAAAGATATTTTTTTACCTGAATCTCGGATTTTTCAGTTCTCTAATAAATTTAAACTGACAGTCTCTAAGGTTTTCTAAAGCTTCAGTTAATTTTAACATGATTGAAAAAAGCTGGCTGTTTTTCTGTTTTGCAATCAACCTTTCATAAATACGAAGTTTAAGCAACCATTTTTTCTTGTTGCATCAGTTTTTATAGTACATTTGAATTCCATAAACAAAAAGATTTTTTAATAATGCCACCAGCTTATGTTTGTCATAAAAAGATTTTCATTTCGTCATTCTAGTTACAAAAAGTGTTAAAGCCAAGGGTAGAAAAACGACTCATCGAGATGACAGAGGTTTTTTTATTTGTGAAACTAAAACAAATCTGTTTATCTCCAGTAGCATCATTAAAAACAATTCAAAGTTAAAAGTAACATCACGTAAAATTAGTATTACAAGCAACAAGCATTATGGCACTATGGAATAACGGTTCAAAGCATACGCTTTCAAAATCAAAGAGATGTTTCCAATACAATGATGTAAGACAATCGGATCGGCCATCCATCAGTCGATCGATCATCCATCAATCGGTCTCCAGATTTAAATCCAATAAAAACATTATGTAAAATTGTAAATGTTGAGGGAGCTAAATAAATGCCAAAATGAGCAAAAAAGTTCTTTTAGCGCAAGACATTTTTTGTGTTCAGTTTAGAAGATTAACATCTGCAACTGTAAATTTATAATCGTTTCTCGATGAGCTCTCGGTTTGTGATGTAAAACACGATAAGCTCTCGGTTTGTGATGTAAAACTCCATCAAAGATGAGATTATACCCGAACTTCTAGCTCGGCAATATGAAGGTACGGATTTCCTGGAGTTTTTGAGATAAATACATATCTGACGAGCTCTGCGTATTGAAAAGTTTGCACCGTTCTATTGCTTAATATGCCAAGTAATTGACACTTGTCTTCGTTGTCATATACTCCAGCTTTTAACGCATAACCTATCAGTCGCTCTTGACAGCAACTAACGCGGTTATAAACAATAACACTTTTTGCACTATAAACATAGCGTATGTCCACTTTGAGCCAGTTTTTGTCGCCATAGTTCGTGTGCATAAAGTTGTTATAATTTCCGTCAACTGCATATTTAGCCACATAAGATGAGTAGGTTGACGATAAAGTGACATTTCCACTTCGTGCAGCATTCCTTGTCTCTTAAAAATGGAAGTAACATTAATAACAGTTATTGGTAGGGGAGATAGGGGAGCATTGGTACACAGGCAAATATTCAGCCGTTTAAATTCAATTTCAGCCTTTGAACGCAGATACCAAATGTTGTTTATAATCACTTCTTCCACAGAAAATATAGTTCGGTTTTAAGCATTTGTTACCTGTATATTTACCTTTTGTTTATTTTGCCGCCATGTTGATTTTTTTCACGTTTAACTGTGTATGGTGAATACGATACTTTTTAGAGTGTTTTTTATTTGTTCAAACTTAAGTTTGAACCTAAAACTCAAAAAAAAGAAAAATTCAAAAATTAAAAATTTTTCAGTACAGAAAAAAATATTTCACTTTGAACCACTCACTCGTAAAGGGTGAGGATTGGTACATTGAAGTTGGGAAGAATTGGTACAGAATTTTTAACATTTGTTTTATTGATTACATATATATTTAGTACATTGTGGTAAAATAAACTTTTTACAATGTGGTTTTTATTCTCAAACGCTTTGCTAATGCTTCCATACATTATGTACTATGCACCTATGCAATTTTAATGTAATTGTTTAAATACTAGTTATTTAAATAAATTATCTATTTGTTATAAAATATTTAGTTTGTTTTAAAATCTGCTTTATTTTTCATTCAAATTGAACTTTTTTTTTTGATGAAATTTCTTATTATAATAATGTAAACACGTTGTGTACCAATGCTCCCCATGTAAGGGAGCATTGGTACAAAAAACTATGTTTAGAAAATTCAAAAGGATTATACTTAACCATTAATATTTCTAAACCTAAATTATTTTAAAATGTTGCTAATACATTTGAAAAATAGCAAAAATTACTTCTGATTTTTTATGAAATTCTTTTTGTTTTTTAATTTCTTGTCGAAACACACCAATTCTCCCCCTCTCCCCTATATATAATTTATTTAAAAGATCTTCAAGAATTGGCTTTTTTTAAAAAAATATAACTACGAGTGATCTCCTTAAACATTTTTCTGCGTTTTTATTAAAAATAATGCGGCTTTTTATTGGCTAGTTACTTAAACGCTATAAAAAAGTGAAGTGCATTATACAGTGAAAAACAAAACAACTTTAATTTAACAATATCTCTTAAACCAAATGAAATCTATTACCTAAGCAAACGTACGTATGGTTATTGTCATCACCGCAAACATCTCTGCAGTATTCAGTTTCAGTGCAAGGGTTTACATTTTCGCAGATTTGACCAACCTAAATAAAATAATAATAATAGTAGTAGTAATAATAATAGTAATAATAATAATAATAATAATAATAATAATAATAATAATAATAATAATAATAATAATAATAATAATAATAATAATAATAATAATAATAATAATAATAATAATAATACTACTACTACTAATAATAATAATAATAATAATAATAATAATAATAATAATAATAATAATAATAATAATAATAATAATAATAATAATAATAATAATAATAATAATAATAATAATAATAATAATAATAATAATAATAATAATAATAATACTACTAATAATAATAATACTAATAATAATAATAATAATAATAATAATAATAGTAATAATAATAATAATAATAACAATAACAATAATTATAATAATAATTATAACAATAATTATAATAATAATAATAAGAAAAAGAATAGTAAGAATAGTTTTAATGATAGTAAAAATAAAACTAATAATAATTTTGTGATAAAAGAAAGCATCTTACTCTTTGATCACTCGTGGTATTAGTACTATAAGTGTCCCACTCTATATTAACCTCTCCCAATCCAACAGAAGATATTAACTCGCAAACGGTTCCATCTTTCTTGTAGTTGGTAAGAATGCACGAAGGGTTGGTAATGCAGGAAACGATGCAATCTTTTCGAGCTAACATTGGTAATGACATGTTTACATTTCCATTAATGTAATAAGCCGACATGATATTGAATTTGGCGTACATATTGCATGGTAGACGAATGATAAAGCCATTTATGGTAGCAGTTAGTATGAAAAACCAATATAACTTCCTATATTAACATTGATTAAAAAGATAAATATAGTTAATTTTTTTAATGTTCATAAACAGTAAAAAATATTTGTAGCATAATTATATAAATTGACCCATAATTGTTTGATAATTTTTTTACGTGTAGAGCAAGGAAAATAAAAAATAGAAGACTCAAACCAAACATTTGAACAAAAACTGTTCATTTTAATTCACAAATGAAAATCTCATTTATGGCTTTCAAAACAAAGTTTTAACCTTATCTAAAAGTTATGAATCTGCTGCAGTTGTTTATCATTACAAAATTCATCAAATCTACTTTTATCAAAATTTTGTAGAAATATAAATTTTTAACATTTTCTCAATGAAGTAAAATGCTTGTATTGTTTACAAGTAACTAAACATTTAATGCAATAATAAGCGATCATTTTAATCACCTAATCATACATGGGTTTTCCTCCATTTCTTTTTAACTTTAAATAGCATCAGAAGATTTTCTAGTGACAACAGAAGAGCTTTTAGTAACAAAAAGTTCTTTCAACGAGGATCTCATAAACTTTGTAAAAATCTTTAATCAGACGATGAAAATGAAAATAAATTATTTACGGAGCAGCGGATTAATTTTAATTATTCAAACTCATTCATTTATCATGGTAATATGATTCAATTATGCAAATATTTGGTATTTAACACTTACAATTTTGCCACACCTTTGCTCACTGTGAAGAAGACAGAAAACTAAATTTTCGTTAAAAATTTAGTTTTCTGTCTTCTCGATCGTTACACACGTTTAAATGTGCCTTTAAGATTTAAACATGATTTGATAAACAAAAGATAGATTTAAACATGATTTGATGAACAAAAGATAGATTTAAACATGATTTGATGAACAAAAGATAGATTTAAACATGATTTGATGAACAAAAGCATCACTTTGGTATCTACTTGCAAGTAGATGTCAAAGTGATGTATGTTGGCTATTATTTCTGTAAAAACATTCTTTAAAAAAACTTCTAATCCAACACAACAACAACACGACCAGTTGATTCTTTTTTCAGAACTTCACTACATATGCCAACCATTTGAAAGGATTAATAAAATTAAGGTTGATCCTAGTTGATCTAAGACTCTGTAAAATGTTCATAATAAATATGTTATTACTTCAGTTATTGGTTGATTAGGCGTTTATTTGTTAATTCTTTTTTTTTTAAAAGCTTTTAAACTGAGAAACAACGAAGTTAAAAAAACTGGTGTGGGTTAACATTCCTTAATTTCAAGTTGTTGATATTTTGGTATGCATTATGATATCTTTTTATATATTATAATACGTACCAATCTATATTATTAAGGTATATTATAATGCATACCAAAATACTGACAGAGCAAATGTTTCTACTGAAGTAACGTTGACAGATAAACACATAGTTGTTTACTGTAAGGTTAAACTATTGTTGATTAAGTTAGACGCAGTAAAGGACTGGTGAGGAACAATTTGAGTAATGAAAGATATTTTTAAAAAAGGAATGAAAGATATTTCTCAGACATTATGGCGGCATAAATTCCTTTACAATACTTCTATAAATACAGATTACCTTCGAGAAACCTGTATAAAAATGTCAAAGTTGATCTGGTGACAACCTTTATCGCTTAGTAATAACATTTTCTTTTGAAATATCTTTTATTATCCACTTCTTTCTATTTAAAACATATTTTAGCTTAAAGTGTCTTTCTTTATTAAATTCCCACCGCGCCCATCTCTCTTTATCTTCCTTGAACAATTTGCAGCATTAGGGAATGATTTAGGGGCCTCTGCATATTGTCAAATAATTCCAGAATCCAGATCAGTATGCAAAATAGGTTCCTATAAATAGTAATTTGAAACATAAATAAAAAAACAAACTGATTGATAAGTGAAAACCCGAATTTATGCAGCATTGTGCAGCTATCATTACTCTCATTGCAACTATAGAAGTCATAGATCATGTTTGTAATTCACTTTTGAATTTATGCAGCATTGTGCAGCTATCATTACTCTCATTGCAATATAGAAGTCATAGATCATGTTTGTAATTCACTTTTGAAGTCATAGATCATGTTTGTAATTCACTTTTGAAGTCATAGATCATGTTTGTAATTCACTTTTGAAGTCATAGATCATGTTTGTAATTCACTTTTGAAGTCATAGATCATGTTTGTAATTCACTTTTGAAGTCATAGATCATGTTTGTAATTCACTTTTGAAGTCATAGATCATGTTTGTAATTCACTTTTGAAGTCATAGATCATGTTTGTAATTCACTTTTGAAGTCATAGATCATGTTTGTAATTCACTTTTGAAAACAAACTTTTTATGTTTTAAATGTAGAACCATTAACTAATTTTTTTTAAACGAATGTTTTTTTATACCTAACATAGAACATTACAATTTTAAAGTTAAAACTTATTTACTGTTGATTGCTCTTTGTAGTTTATGCATCTATGTATCACTGTTTTGCAGGGAAAAAAAGAAACAGATTACCATTAGTTATTGTTTCCAACTTTGTATCTAAACGTAAGTTTATGTATATTATATGTCTTTAAACTCACAGAATCTTTTGGCATTTGTAATTTAGGCACATTGCGAGTGCAGCCATAACTCCAGAAAGTATACTTTACAATAATTTTGTTATTTAAATCGTAATTAAGAGACTTCTAAAGGGGCTCTCCTTCCTATAATAGAAAGTGCAGGAAAAGAGAATGACTTCTTGAGAAGATATCTGTATTATTCGTTAAACTAAAGTAAATCAGTTTACCTCCAGCAGCATCATTAAAAGCCATTCAAAACCAAAGTAGCACCACGTACAATTAGTATTATGAAGTAGCAAGCATTGTGGTGAAGAGTTGTTTTTCTATTCACATTACAAAAGACATCTTGACAACTGGCATTTATATCAACAAACCTTAAAAAATAATGGTTTTATATGCTGAGGATACAGCTAGCTTTTGTCGCCAGTATTCGTGTGCATGAAGTTGCTATAATTTCCGTAAATTGCGTTTTTACCCAAAAAAGAACCGTAAGTTGAAAATAAAGTGACTTCTCCACTTCGTGCAGCATTCTTTGTTTCTTAAAAATGGATGTAGCTTACCATTAAAAACAGTAAACAGTTACAAGTAGATATAATCTATTTGTTCCATCTTCATTTCCATTTTTTTTAGAGGAAAGACTTACGAAGTTTTTCCGAGCGTAACGATTAAAGAATAAAGTTACGTACGTTCGTAATATTAACCAAACGCAACGATTAACGGTATCAACTAAGTTATAATTTTGAAATTCCGACGAGTAACTGATTCAATTAATTCGCAACTTCAAGTAATTTGCTCGAAAGTTCGTCAAAACTTACTTAAATCAATTTATTTGCTCGAAATTTCTGTTAAAAATTACGAAAACCATCGATTAATTGTTACGGGTGATTATCATTCCAGCTTGTGAAAAAGCCCTCTCTGAGCTTGATGATATGGGCGGAGTACACAAGAATGCACGTGCCAGACTAGGAAGCAACGGTGGATGCTTATCATTTGATCTCCACCAGTCCAGAGGAAAAATTTCTGATCCTCATTTCCAGGTCCAATTGGGAAAGCCATTTCATCCAAACGCATTCTTAAGATTTCATCAATGTCCTTTTCTTGGCTTTGTAGCTCAGCATTAACATCGTTGTTCTAGTTGTCAAGGCAATCATGGTAAGCTTTTGTTGAAGTGTGTTCTTCAATAATCTTTTTCACCAGTGCATCCCTTTCATTGCTGATGATCAAATCTCCGTCCTCATATCGTTTCTGGAAGTTTGCCTTTTTTAAAAATGAACCTTTAAACAGGGGGTCAAACAAGTTTCCCATGGTGTACGCTTCTGTTTTGATGCCTCCCTCAGGGAATCTCTTGTCAAGTTCCTCTTTGAGAGCACTGCACTATTGCACCACCGGACCGTCAGGATCCTCACCAATCTTTGCCTGTTCAATCTTTTGCCTATGGAAGCTGATGTAGAGTAGCATTTTGTGAATGCAAACTTTTTTGTTCATTGAAAGACTCTCTGACGTCTCCCTTAAACATGACAGGACCATGAGTACTTTTTTCAGAAGGTTGAATTCATCAGCAGTTGGTAGATTCTCCTATCCAGGACTGTTTTGTTTCAACTGCTCCAGTGGTTCCTGCAGCTGTGTAAGTCCAGAGATCATCATCTGATGACTGTTCCAACGGGTAGCAATTGGGGCAGGGATAACCATGTATTTGCCTTAAAGAAAAGTACTTATTTCAATCAATTTCGTATTGTTATTTTTTTGTTAAAATAAGTAAACTATTTCAATTTGTTTCGTAACAACTTTAAATAATTTTCTAAGCCTTAACTAACTCACAACGGATAGCTTGACACTCTGCAAGAAGCTGCAGTTGTGGAAGAGTAGAGTGATGCATCCTGGTTGTCACTTTCGTCCCAGCATCAATAGCAGACTTCAAGACATCAGCCCTTTCAATGGAGTTGCAGAGAATCGTGTTCAATTGGCTCTATTGATCCAACGTTAGGGCCACCTGCTTGCAGTTGGGTAGTTCTTAATCCAAGATTTCACCAAGGCGAACTTTCATGGCTTGGTACAGCAATGGTAGTTTGTACCTAAAATAGAATAAAAAAATCGTTTAGGTTAACTTAAAACTAAAAACATTGATCATCAGTGTCAAATGACGAATCCTGACCGTTATTTTTCCGTCAGTGATAGAAATTATTATTATTTATCGTCAGTAATTGAGTTAAATGGTTTCAAATCATATTTCAATGACGATTGTTAATACTACTTTGCAAAGGTAGAAGAGTGTTTCACGTTGTACTTCTTGCACATGATGCCCATCATCTTGGAAAAAGCAGGTGTGTTGACAAGGTTAAAGGGCAGGTTATCACTTGCCAACCATTCCATGATTGCCATATCTCTTGTAAGCTGATTATCTGAAAAAGGAAGCCACTTGTTTGTAGCTCCAGCATGCTTCCTCTTCTCACAACGGTCAGTATCTTTGACTTTGTTGTTGGAATTTCGTAAGACTTTCTTTGCTTTTTCTGCTCTTTCTTCTCTCTGGAATTGCTTCCATTCTTCCGGGTGCTTGTACTGAAAATGATATCTGATGCTTGAAGTGGTGACCTTTGCCATTCCAAGGGTGGTTTGCATGCCCTCAGACTCACATGCCTTGCACTTGGGCTTGACCTGATCACTCTCGTTTACTTTACAAAACCATGGCCATATGGGTGATCTTGACATGCTGATGACACTTGGACTTTAGAAATTTAGTTGAA
This sequence comes from Hydra viridissima, assembly GCF_058129835.1. Lineage (NCBI taxonomy): Eukaryota > Metazoa > Cnidaria > Hydrozoa > Anthoathecata > Hydridae > Hydra > Hydra viridissima. Next base: position 7,033,769 of record NW_028324305.1, read on the forward strand.
AAAAAAAATGCAGTTAAATTTCGTTACTGACGAATATTTACGTTTACGAATCGTAAATATCGATTAAAATACAAATTGAACTGAAGGTGATCACGAATGATGGGCCGGGTGAATAAAAACGAGCAATTGCTTTTACTCAGTAATTGGTCAGCTTTACGTGAATAAAAACTTCAGCAGTTTTCCTCATATTTTTATTCACGTAAAGGTAAGCAATTTACTCAGTAATTGCTCAATTTTACGTGAATAAAAACTTAAGAAAAGTTGTTGAAGTTTTTATTTACGCAAAGCTGACCATTTACTGAGTAAAAGCAATTGCTCATTTTTATTCACCCGGCCTAATAGCAATTGTGTATTATAAATTATAATTTGAAGATCAACACCGTTTACATTTATTACTTTTAAATCAACATGTTACTAATAAAATATTTGCTCTATTTATACAAGTTAAAGCCGTTAAAAATAGATAAATTAGTTTTTAATAGTCGCCTTAAATGTGCTATATATGGCTCACTTATGGTAATTTGGCACGTAAAACACCCAGACACCACAACCACGCATAAATATAGGATCGGCATGTCCCTTCATATGCAAAATAACAACAAAATAATTTTGACGTAAATTTCTTCTGATCACAAATAACAAAAGATAAATCTCATTATCAATTCTCAATAAATTCAGTAAACTCAAAAATACTAATAAAAATACTTGTAAAAATAAGACTTTATAAACTCTTTCTTTAAAATGAGAACTCATTTGGTATGTGGAGCACTATTTTGTAAACAAATAAAATGATATAAATAACACCATTTATAAAAAAAACCCATATCGTAGTTTACGAACATTAACGCAAATTATTAATGGAAATTTCGTAACTGACGCACAGTGGGAGTATTTATACGAAAAAGTTTATCAAAAGTCGATTTTCAAAATTTTGTTAAAATCTGTTTTTATTGGTGCATTGTTAAAGCTTAATAAAGGTAACATCCCTAAATGGTCATTTCGGTTACCCATCTTGCCCCCACCTTATTGGGGCAGCTTTAAAAATCGAATAATTGTGGTAATGAATTCAATTGTTTTTCAACGTTCCTGTTGACGAGCATTATTACAAATCGTTTTTTTGAGTTTGTGGTTAGTGACAAATTTTAAAAATCATAATGGATATTGAAAAAGAAGGTTAGCTCATACTTTTGGTACACTTATTTTCTCTATTTTATATGTTACTGTCACATTTCTCATCAATTATATTTGATGCAAAAAGTTTAACTTTTTTTTTTATACACACTTTATTAAAAAGTGTTTTTGAATAACAATTAAGCCTTATTAAGCTACGAGCTTGTGCTTCACGTAAAGCTTAGATATTCTCTTTACCATTTTAAAAAAAAAAAAATTGCGCATATACGCGCCCTAAGATTTTTTAAATTTTTTTAGTCAATATGGCAAAAACATTTTTTTTGTGATTAAAACTTTTATTTTATTCATACTTTTATTGTAGAATCTCAAGCTAGAGGTGACTAGACGATCACTTTATAAAGTCATGGAGCAAAGTTCCAACAAAAACATTGACGACAAATTCGTGTTTTTATTAGAACACCTTAAAAACATAACCAAATGCCCTGTAAATGAAGATAGTGCTCTAAAAACCATTTTTTCACCTTTTAAATTTCAATTTAAACAAAAATGGGAAGACGCTGGCCGTAAAAGAGAGCGTTTTTTAAAAAATAATGAAAATTGCTCAATACCACCACAGCTCTACCAACTTGGACGGTAGCAAAACCCGGCCGACCGTCAAAAGAATTTTGTGAATCGAGTTCACCAACGAGAAGGCGAAAAACAAGGGTTTTAAGGGAACATATACCTTGTGAGCAGTTGATGTATGCTGCTCAAATGAGTCAAAGTGCTGCAGGGAACAGTAACGCGTCTAACGTTATAAAGGAAATTTTATTTACACCCACGAAAGCCAAACAATATAGAAAAAGTGATACATCTGCTGAAGATATCATTAAAAAGCACACACCATCAGAATCGTGGTCTATATTTGTGGAAGCTGATATGACTAAAAAACAATATGAAATTATTCATGCAGCCAACAAGAATATCTATCCATGTTATTCACTTATAAAAAAAAAGCCAAAGTGGAATGTTATCCACCAGAAGAATCGATAACAGTTCAGAATCTTGTTCAGAAATTAAATTACAAGATCTTCTGGATCACACTTCTAGGCTATTATGTTGTTATTTGAACGAAGCTATTGAAACTTTAAATAAAAAAGAAAGAAATAATTTAGAATTGATTTCGAAATGGGGTTGTGATGGCTCTCAGCAACAAACGTTTAAACAAAAATTTCAAAACAGCGACGATAGCGATGCTTACATATTTCAAAGTTCTTTTGCGCCCCTACGGCTCATATGCTATATTGGTAACCAAAAGGAGGTGCTTTGGCAAAGCCCAGCACCATTATCTACAAGGCATTGTCAACCAATAAGAATACGTTTTATTCGGGAGAGCAAAGACGTAACGAATGATGAAATCGAATGCGTAGAGAACCAAATAAAAGGCTTAAGAAAAATTGAAATAATAAACGCTTTTGGTGGTAATTTCCAAATAAAGCATGTATTTCTTTTAACTATGATTCATAGAAAATTTGCAATTCTGCTACAAATACGACATTAACAATGAGATGTTATATATGTGGGCAAACTTCAAAAGAATTTAATGACTTGAATAAAAAAACGACAGAAAGCCGTGAAACTCTGAAATTTGGGCTATCAATACTGAACGTAAGAAGCAGATTTTTTGAATCCTTGCTGCATTTATTGTATAAATTACCAATAAAAAAATGGCAAGCAAGAACAGAAGAAGATAAAAAAAGTAGTTGCGGAAACAAAAAAAAAATTCAAAATGCCTTTAAAGATGAATTAGGGCTGTTGGTTGATATTCCTAAGGCTGGATTTGGGAACAGTAATGATGGGAATACATCAAGGAAATTTTTCGCCAATCCCCTAGCCGCTTCCCGCATCACAGGGGTTGATATAACTCTTATAAAAAAATGTAATGTCATTTTGGAAGCGATTTCGAGTGGGCATCAAATTAATGTAAAAAAATTTTAAAATTTTACAAATGAGACGGCCAAAATTAATGCTGATTTATATGGATGGCACCCAATGACACTGACTATGCATGAAGTTTTAAGACATTGCACCACAAAAATTGAAAAGGCTATACTGCCTATTGGCCAGCTATCCGAAGAAGCAGCCGTAGCCAGAAACAAACATTTCCGTCTTTATCGGCAGAATTATGCGAGAAAGTCTTCGCGAGAAAACTGTAATAGAGATATTTTAAACAGACTTTTGCTAATTCGGATCCTTTGCTAAGCAGTATGAGAAAAAGACCCCAGAAAAAAAGAAAACCGTTCTCCAGTGAGACGATAGGACATTTGATGCCGGAAACATTAGAAGACTCACAAGCGATGACGATTGAAGACATATCAGATATTGATTCTGATTGAAAATGATTGCATTGACATAAATATTTTATTTTGGATTAAATATAGGGCTATAATAATAAATTTAAATTGTTAATTTCAAATTGTTTGGTTGTCAACTCATTAGCCCCTTGTAGCGGATTAACCATAGGATTTAATCCTTTAACGAAAAATAATTCATGACAACATATATAACCTAAGGATTAAGTTCATTGATTAAGAAACCCAGTATAGGTTTAGATGCATCTTTCAAGTATGATTATCCTTTTTAGTATTATAAATTTAGTTATTTTTCATTATGTTAAATAGTTGTAAAGTTGTAGATATTTGTAAAGTAGGGGAACATGGGGTAAGATGACGAATGGGACAAGATGAAAACATATTGTTATCTTCAAAACTCAACTAAATATAAAATCTGACTGTAGCTGAGAGGGAAGTAGATTACATCTACTAGATTTATTTATACTTTCTTTATAAATATTATTTTCGGAATAAAAGATAAATAGTAAAAAGGTTTTTCCTATATTAAGGAAAAAAAAAAATTTATCCTCTTGTATTTGATTTATTTAATCATTACATCACCAACCAAAGGTAAGCAAGATTTTCTCATTCAGTTTGTTCAATTTGGAAGCCATAAAAGTAGTATTAAGCTATGATAACCTATTTATGTAGAGTTCTGAGTCATTTTGAAGATTAAGTAGCCCAGGGGCAAGATGAACGGGGCAAGATGACTCGTTTGTCGTTTCGCCTAAATACATGTTTTACCATAAACCTGTACAGTAATAAATTTTGTGTAGCTGAGTCATTATTACATTGCTTTAATATGCATTAAAATGTTTTGTTTGACATTTGCTTTATTTTGTTGTGTTGGAATTTGCTATGAACTGATTAGTAGACTTTTTTTTGCATAGCTCTATATAAATATATAGTTTAATTGTTTAAAAAATTACATAACCGTTTGTATTACAGATCTTATTAACTAGAATTTATGATATTGTGTTATTTGAGAAGGTAATGGTATAATGGAATTTACTTTTTATAAAATCGCCATCTTGCCCCGCATACGGGGCAAGATGATAATTTGGGTAACTTTGGTTAATACAATATAATGACCCTAAACTTCTTTTTACTACACATCACATCGAAACATAAACATAATTTTGTTCAACTTTTGCAAGTGAAATACTGTGTGACGTAAAGATTCATATTATTACGATTGAATTTCAATTAATTCCGTTTGAACGCAAGTTACTCATCAAATAATTACGTTTATTACGAAAATACAACTAATTTAATTGATTTTCGGAAGATCATTATTTTCCTCGTTCGCGATTACACTGACTCTACTTCGGTTAATCGAAATCGTCAGTCTCTTCTCTAATTTTCTGTAACATCAAATATCCACAAGTGATCTCATTCTTCAAACCATCTCAAGAAACTGTGATACTTTCTGCGTTTTTATTAAAAAATAAAGCGGCTTTTTATTGGCTAGTTATTTAAATATACTTTTTCGCAATAAAAAAGTGAAGTACAGCGAAAAATAAAACAAATTTAACTTACCAATATATCTTTAACCAAATGAAATCTATTACCTACGCAAACGTACGTATTGTTATTGTCATCTCCGTAAACATCTCTACAATATTCAGTTTCAGTGCAAGGGTTTACATTTTCACAGATTTGACCAACCTAAATATAATAAGGTGCAAAAAAATATAAATATTTAACTCATCTGCAAAAAGCTACGAATGTAAAAAAGTTGTAATGTAAAATATTTATTATCAAAAAATAATCAAAGGTTCATATTCTTAAATTTCTCATTTTCTAAAACCTTAAAGGTTTTCCGAATTTTTACAAATTAACAAGTGGCTTGAACAACTTTAGAGTTTAAAGTTGGTATATCAAACTAGACTTATTAGCTTTAATCAAGTTGGAACTAATTTTTTAGTAGCCTGCACTAATTTGGAAGTCGAGCACTCGCATATAAGTGAAAGTATGGTTACGTAATGAAACCTTTTTCTATTCAGTTTGAAGTGAAAATCTACAAAAATGAACTCTTTTTGCGCGAGGCTTTATGAATTTATTTTGATTTCTTTTTGCGCGAGGCATTTTGATTTTATTTTCATTTCTATGTGCTATACTTAAAAGATCTTGTAATAAAAAAAAGCTTCTTTTTCTTTGATCACGCTTGTAATCAGTGCTATAAATGTCTAACTCATTGATAACCTCTCTCATGACCTCATGATCTTTAATATCTTCCAACGGAAGATATTAACTTGCATACGGTTCCATCTTTCTTGTACTTTTTAAGAATGCACGAAGAGCTGGTAATGCCGGAAACAATACAATCTTTTTGAGCTGACATTGGTATTGACAAGTTTAAATTTCCATTCATGTAACAAGTTGCATGATATTAAATTTGGCATGCATATTGCAAGGCAGACGAATGATAAAGCCATTTATGGTGACAGTAAGTATGAAGAACCAATGAAAAGTCCTGTAAAAATATTGATTAAAAAAAAAATATACTTAACTTTTTTAATGTTCACAAACAGTAAAAAATATTTGTAACATAGTTATGTATATTGACGCATAACGGTTTGATAAATTTTAACGTGAGAAAACGGAAAATGGTGGAAATAGAAGGACCCAAAACAAATGCTTGAACAAAACTTAATTGTTTTAATTCTCAAATGAAAATATCGTTCATCGAACCTTTTTTTATAGAAATTTTGTTGAAATCTAAATTTTCAACATTTTTTTAACGATGTGAAATAAATGAAGTGAAATGTTTGCATTTTTTACAACTAAACATCTAATACAACAACAAAAGATCTTTTTAATCACCTAATCATACATGGCGTGTCCTCCATTTAATCTTAACTTCAAATAACAACAGATGACTTTCAAATGACAACAGAAGAACTTTAAGAAACAACAAAATTTTTGTTTGAGGATCTCATTGACCAGATTGTAACTTTTAATTGAACGATGAAAAAGAAATTAAATTATTTACGGAGCTGCGATTTCCTCAATCATAATTATTCCAACTCATTCATTTTTCTTAATTAAAATGATTCATTTATGCAAACAATCGGTATTTAACCCTAACAATTTTGCTACACTTTCACCCACTATGGAGAGGAAAGAAAACTAAATTTTTATTAACTCGATTGTTTTCACACTTCGAATTTTCATTAACTCGATTGTTACACACGTTTAAATGTGTCTTTAAGATTTAAACATGAGTTGACCTGCAATACACGATCTGGTGAAGGTATGTTGGGAATTGTTTTCCGTAAAAATATTTTTTATAAACAATCCAACTCCAGCTGATTCTTTTTTGAGAACTTGATTAAATATACCTATCAGTTGTAAGATTCAATAAATTAAGATTAATCCTAGTTGATCTAAAACTTTGTAAAATGTTAATATTAAATTTGTTATTTGTTATTTCTTTAGATTTTGGTTGATTAAGCTTCACTTTTATTAGTTAATTGAGTAAGTACTATGCGTTTTAATCTTTAAAGGATATTTCTGTAAACCTGTTCAATTTTTAGAAGACATTTGAATTTTAAAGTTATTAAAGAGCGAATAGTAATCCTATTTCTTCAATCTGTTGCATAAACTTATCACGTGATGTATTAGATATAACATTATTCAAAATCTCTGTTCGCTGAATTGCTGATAACATTAGACGACTGCTGTAATTATCAGAGCAAATGTTTCTACTCAGATAACGGCGACAGATAAACGGATAACGGTGGGAGATAAACATGTAATTGTTTTTTTTACGGTTTAAAAATAGGTGATTAAATTAGACTCAGTGAAGGACTGGTGAGATATTTTTAACTTTTTTGTCTCAGACATTAAAGCAGCTTGGGTTCTTTGGTACCACTTTAATTGATACAGGTTATCTTAGAAAGACCTGTATAAAAAATGTCAAAGTTTAAAGGTCACTCTATGCACATCTACAGTTAACATGTGCGGAAAAGGCAAATCATTCATCTCTGTTATTACATCGTTGCAGATAAAGCTGTTTGACCTGGAAACATTCTGATCAGATTGCTAAAAGTAAATTGAGAGAATATACAGTGTAAAATGATAAGGCTCACCAGATTCAACTTTAGCAGTCAAGGATAAAAGCTAGCTCTGCAATATTTATATTCTAAAGAAGAGCAACAGGAAGCGTCACCCATATTGGATGCCAATCACTTCCTTCTAGCTTCCAACCCCATTCACTTGGGCTATGTAAAGTTGGCGATACTATCACATACTGCATTATTGCGTCACGCTTTAGTAGAATGTTGTCAATCTGCCAGTGCTTTTGAGTAAAGAAATACTGCCTTGCAGAATTTTCATTTTTTTGCTCAGTAGTTCGGTCATACAATAAAATGACAAATCATTCAAATAACAACAAAGTTTCATCGGCCATTGGATCGTGAGCTGCAGAAAGTGCCAAAAATGCATCAGTTACATCATTAAAAGAAGACCAAGTAAACCATGGTGTTTTTTTACCTTTGCCACAAAAAGCTGAGGTTGTATCGCTACCAGTAAAAGCATGGAAAGTCGGCAAAGCTTTCGATTTTAATGATCTAGAACTGTTAGCTATTTCATGTACTGCGATGTAACGGAAATGCTTTCCAAATGCAATCCACAGCTGATTGCATAAAACTTTGTGCCAAAAGGATATTGCTATGATAAGAACATCTGTATCTACTGTGCGTATTGCAATGTTCTTGTAATCAGCCCTTGCTGCATGATATATATGTAAAATGAGGCGAGTATCAGCCTCTTCATGAGAGCATAGTTCAAGATTATCAAAGGTACAAGAGCTTGAAGACAGAACATGTTGCCCGGCGGTGGCTATTATAACTTTTGACTCGGGTAATTGAATTGAAACTGCTTTTTCAGATAAAAATTGAAAAAACTCTATTTTTGTTGTTGTCATCTCTTAGGAATTCCTGCCATTTATGTGGGACAGGTACTTGAGGTCCAATACGTACTCTAGCTCCAGTTCCTCGCGTTGCACGTGTAGGAGATTTTAAGCTTTAGCTTTATAAGTGTCCCAGACAACATCTAGCCGTTGCGTTATAGCAATTTGTAAACGGAGGTAAGGAAGGAATACGTCTGATGCATAAGATGCAAACGTCTTAGCCTTCCAGGCTTCAATAACTGAACAATAACAGCCCCGTCAAGAGCCATCATATCAAATGAAGGCGTGGAAGGATCAATGTCAATGATTTGGGTGATTTTTTCTAAGCATGGAACCAAATCAGACTTGGCTCCAAATTGTAGAGTGCCAAGCTCAGAGATTGAAGGGGGATATGACTAATTTTCATGCTCAAAAAATGTTTCCAAACTGCTGTCTCTAGTTTGGCAGCCAATGTATAATCTATAAAATAAGTCACAGTCACTTTGCGTGGATTTTAACCGTTTGCTCATATTAGATACGATTGCTGATTGCCGAGTTGTGAATGAGGACAAGTTGTTAACGTTAAAACCATGGTACCGGTTTTGTTAAGCTAAGTATAGATCAAAATTTGAAGTACGCAGAGACCTAATAAACGTAAACAAAAAAAGCTGGATTTCTTTGACTGTACTCCAATAAGCAAACTTTGGGTGAACTATTTGCTTTACGCTCCAGCTAGTAAAAGGCAACGGTTGAACGCCATTGTCAAGCAAACTACAATAGGACTCGTATGCTTGATACTGTAGTATATGAATTGCAGAAATAGAAATTTCATGTACATACCGACAACGTTTTACATGGGATGCAGACAAAAGAGCTTAAGCGGTGCCTGATGTTACAATTCCTGCTGCAGTAAGAGCCTCGACCCAGCCGCTTCCCTTTAATAAGCTACCAAGCGCTTTAAGACAAGTCATTTCTATGTGCAGGCCACCCATCGTAACTACAAATTTATCTTTTCCGTACAAATCAGGCCAATTCCATTGAATAGTTTTAGCAATAGCATACAGCGGTTGATCAAACCTAATAACAGGGATCTGTTCAGAATGAAGATGTTGGATAGAATTTTTTATTACATCCATTGTGTGTCGGATCATGGTAACACTATCGGAAGAATCTTGAAATAGTGGTAACAATGAAACTATTGATAAATTTATATCTGGATTGATAATGTTATTGGCATGGTATGCCGCTTATGAAAGCCATTCAACTGATTGCATTGTGTCATTTGATCCATCGGCATCATGAACTTGTCTAACAGTTTCAAGCCACAAATCTTCTTTATTGAATAGTTGTTCCCACAGAGCACCACCACCTGTAAATGGACCACTGCAGATGGGTATAGCAGGTTGATCATTTTTAAGCTTAACTGGGGCAACATCTGAGTATGATAGAGCTTTTATTTTCTTACTACCACGCGAGTTAAGAAGTAACATAACATTGCGTGGAACTCCAGTACTGTAATTATCAGGTTGCTGAGCTAATGAATTAGCTATGCCATGGAATGCTCCGCGAGCTGTTGCTGCTGTGGGGTTGTGGTCAATATTATCAACAGCTGCAACAGTAAACAGTTGTTTTCTCAGTTTCAGACGACACACAACTTAATCACTGTTATACTGATCACACACTTCATTTCCTAGTTCAGTTGTCTGTGCAAGTACTCATTCGTATGATACACTTAAACAAAGATGAAATAACTCATCAATAAGTGATCGTTTTCTTGAAGTTTCATGCACAAGCAAACTAATATACCGTGTTAATGGAATTTCTTGTGATTGAATTCGTCTACTTTTAACAGCAGAAGAATTAGATTTCTCTTATCGCTTATACTTTACACTATTAAAAGTAAGTAGCTGGCTTATAATAAGTGCAGCAGGAGCAATAACTGGCTTGGTTTGTATGTCAATGGACCTTCTAGTATCATTGTCGTGAATAAAGTCTTCAGGATGTAATTAGCGTGTACAAAGGTGTTAATGTTTATTGGTGCTAATGTATGTAGGTGTTAATGTATGTAACTATTGTATTGAATGTGTGAAAATGACGCGATTGTAAAAATGTATAAAAAGAGAGTATATTTTGTAAAATGGATTGATTCGCAGCCAGATCAACCAAGTCTTAATAATTCCCCACACTATTTGGTGGCGACTACTGCCAGGACCAACGAAACCTACGAGTTAGCGAAGAATGGACCGAGAACGAACTTACCAGAGAGAAATCAACATGATAAGAATAAACATTAAAAGCATAGAACGCAGCACAATTAATGGCGACAAATCAAGCATAATCTCGGCGCTGGAAAAAATAACAAACTTATTGGAAGATTTGAAATGGCAAAGGATGAGCTGACCAGAAAAATGCTTGACGACGGCGAAAACATCAATTCGGTAGAAAAATGGCTTTCGAAACCGGTAACGGAAGTAGAAGCAGCAATTGAAATCAAAAACAAAATGGTGGAAAAGTTGGGTTCGATAAACAAAAACGAATGCATCAGAAAATTCGAGTATGAAAAACAAATCATGGAACAACAGTTAACGATTCAAACAGAAGCAGAACAAGCCTCATTGAGAAAACTTCAAAGCGAAGAAGAATGGTATCTAAAGAAACTAAAAATGAAAGAAACATTACGTAAATCACTTGGAAACGAAAACGAAGCTACTCAGCAATCCTTCAAGCTTCAAAAGTACACAATCACAAAATTTAATGGGGATTATAAAGACTGGTTACGATTTTGGAATCAATTCACTGTAGAAGTTAACAACTCAAACATATCAATTATTAGCAAATTCAACTACTTACAGACACTCGTCGAAGGAAAGCCCAGAGAGGACATACTTGGTTTACCACATTCGTTGGAGGGATACGATGAAGCTAAACGCATACTACAAGAAACTTACGGAAAAGTTATTTGGGTTCACCAAGCATTGATTAAAGATTTTGAAGGATTAACGGCTATACACAGCCCGCACACAACAAGCATGCGAGAACTGTACGAACATTGAAAACTCTGCAGAAACTACAAACGGCTCAATCATTCGTGTATTTATTGATGGATAAACTTGGACCAGTTCGTGAAATACTCACACAAAATGATGATGGATGGGAAGAATGGGGACTGGAGCAACTTGTCGAAAAGTTAAAAAGTACATTAAAAGGAATCCGTTAAACTCAACTTTTAACTCAAGCGACGAACAAACAAAGGGCGATAAAAAGAACGCAAACGTGCAGTCAAGGTCCTATGAGCATCGAAGCACTACATTTAAACAATACAATGGTGGACTTTATGACAAAGAAATCATGGTAAGTAGTGGCAAGCATGGATGTATCTACTGTGGGTTATAAAATCACAAAAGCGAGGATTGTACAAAAGTGCTAACTGTAGCAAGACGCAGGGAGATTTTAACAAGCAAAAGATTATGTTACAACTGCATTGGTTACGGACACTCGGCGGCAAATTGTAAATCAAGAGGATGCAGAAAGTGCAACAAAAAACATCACACGTCCATTTGTGAAGATGGGAACGCAACAATAGATGGTAAAATGGAAAATAAAAAGGAAGCCATGGGAGCCGTGCTTAATGCAAGTGTTGTACTTGCATTAAGCACGGCTCCCATGGCTTCTTTTTTATTCACTTATTATTCACCCAACAGTGATTGCAAAAGTAAATGGTGAAAAAGCAAGGATAATGTTGGATACGGGTGCTGGAAGTTCCTATATATGTACGAACTTGATAACAAAACTAAAGCTGAAACCTACACGAAAGGAATATAAAAGCATTAAACAGCTCCATGGAACGGTGGACAAGTGTGTGGAAATATATAACGTTACGATAGAATCAACAACGATACCGGAATTTCGAAATAAAGTCGAATGCACCAACGCGGAAAAAGATACACTACCTTTTTACCCAATCCGATGATCAAGGATGTTAAGAAGCATTTTGCAAAACTGAGGAGACTGAAATTTAGCGATGATGAAGGGAGTGACGAACTTCAACCTGTTCACATTATACTCGGTGCTGCTGATTATCAACGTATAAAAACCACGGAGCCGGTAGATCTCGGAAAAAATCCGGATAAAGATCCAGGAGCCGAATTAACTATGTTGGGATGGACTCTTTCTGGGAGACAAACACAATTGAGTTCTAGTATTGAGAAAAGTTTCTTATTGAAAACTGGTCGTGATGAGTTCGAGCAAATGTGTGGTTTAGAAGTATTTGGATTATCAGACACAAACAGCGAGCCAATGTTCCACCAAGACTTCAGCGAAAAACTGCATCAAACCGACGAAGGTTACTATGAAACTAGAATGCCGTGGTAAAAGGGTGTTGTTCAACTACCAAACAACAGAAATCTGGCTCTTAAAAGATTGGGAAGTGTAACAACTCAATTGAAAAAACTTAAAAAACTAGATCAGTATAATTATATAATAATGGAACAGATCATTGAGGGAATATTAGAAATGGCACCAGAAAAACCTATTGGAGAAAGTAGTACATAAATGAGGGTTCTAACGCTTAGGGGTTTTTCCATACTTAAGGGTGATGACTTTGATGCGTTTTTTTGTTGACTTACCTTTTTTTTTCAAAAAAAATCTGCGCTGAAGTAATAAAATGTTTCTTGTTATAATATTTGTTTTCTTCCGTGATGAAGTAATAAAATGTTTCTTGTTGTAATATTTTCTTTTCTTGTTATTTGTTTTCTTTCCGCTATATTTCTTGTCATAATAAAAATTTCTTACCGCAATGATATAAATTTATTTTCTTCTTAAAAAAATGTTTCTAGCGAGAACAAAGCATGCAGGTGAAATGAAAGCGTTGTTTGATCTTTTGTTCAATAATATGAAGATGGTGTGTTTGAACATTAGTAAAGAAGGAATTCATGTGAAAACAAAAACAACGATAAATTTAATGTTTGAAGTGGATCTTTTTGCATATCAGTTTGATGAGTATGTGTTTGATTTTGAAGAGCCATTACATGTGGGTGTTGAGAGTTATATTAGCAAGGTTTTTAAAACAATGAAAAGTAATAGCGAGTTGACTTAGTCGATTTTGAATGCGGGAAGTTTGGAAATCGCCGTGAGATCTTTAGACCAGTTTGCGTATAATATTAAGGTGGCGACGGAAAGCGTTCAAAACGTGAATTCGAGTGAGCGCTATTCTTTTCAGTCAAAGAGAAGAATTTCGGTTTCGAGGTTTAGCGATATGTGTAAGATGATAAAGCCAACATCGGAATTTAGAGTGGCTTTAGAGAAAGGAGTGTTGATATTTTCAATCGAGACAAGCGGTATTTTTTCAGAAAGCTTTAAATTTGGAGAAGAAACTGAGGAAGAAATGAAGGTTTATTCAGTGCATCGGTCTGAGCAGCTGTATCGAGTTTCAAAAATAGTTTATTTTTCAAGCGTGTTGGATGTGTTTGTAGGAGAGGGCAAACCGTTGATGATTTCATCCATAGGAGAGATTGGAACGGTAAAAGTGTATTTTCTTTGAAAACATTAAAAACGCTTTATTGAAGTTTATAGAATGGCGCCTAAAAAGGGTATGCATGAAAAGGGTGAATTGGGTCCGAGCAATAAACTAGATCCAACAGATTCGCATCCTTTACCCGTTTTTAAGAAGAATCCGTCTCCGTTGACACTTTTAGACCAAGGTCTTAAGTATAAGCCAGAGCTAGCTGCGGTTAATTTTATTCCTTTTCCATTTTTGTTCATGTAAACCACACCACGTCCAGCGATATTATCGACCATGGTAGAACCGGCAGAAGAGCCAACACCGGCAAGGAGTCGAGTGGCAAGAGCAGGGACATCTTGTGGCTAGAGTGCTTCCGGCATACCGAGCAAAGGGAGTTGTGCACCGATAAATCCTCCTTCAATTTTAGAGTTGTGCATGAGTTGCTTTTTGCTAAGTTTAAGTGTGACACCGGTTCCATTGCTGTAGGCTTTTCTAATTTTGTTCAATTGCGAGTTTGTGACTGCTAGAATGTGGTTTCCTTGTAAAACTTGATGAGTGAGTTTTATGCTGACGTCGGTTTTATCTTGAATGGCTTTTTTAATTTTGTCAGCTTGTCCTTGCGAAATGTTTAATCTAATCTTTTGATAACTGCTCATTTTTTTAGCAAAGGAAAAAAAATTTTCACCGATCGAAATGTAAGGTTCACGATGCTTGAGTAAGGTTCGGTTAGAACTGAGTATATTCTTTCTCTGATGTGATATCTGACGATGATGTCTTCTCCTCTAAAATTGATCAAATTTCCATTTTGATCCACAATTTGCGTTTCCATTCTTGAAATTTTGCTTACAACGAATTGGAGGTATACCAAGTGAAAAAGTTTTTCAACAATTTTGTAGCCAGGTTCAACCTGTTGATAAAAAGAGTAAATGTCGTTTATGGTTTTTCCGTCTAAATAAGACGAGCCGATAATGTCGTTGGTTAAACGTATGACAGATGTTTCTTCAATTTTCACAATATTTTCAGACTCTTATGTGTCGATCACACTCGTCACTTTATTAAGATCTGTGGGGTCTTCTCTTTTCTCTACGTAGGTGTATTCATTTTTGTCGAATCCAAGGAGCGGTCCTATGCTGTTATTCACGTTAAAATCTACCCAATATTTTGTCGTTGCTCCTGGCTTTCCAAATGTCAATACGGATTTCAATATAGCCTCGTTTGCTGTTAGAGTGACTCCGTCGACTCTGTATAAACTTTTTGTTTGTTTTTGCATTTCAGTTTGAAGGTACTCGTTGATCTGATTGATATCATAACCTCCTTCTTTAATGTAAATGGTGTAGCTGTTTGTTCCAGCGTTTGGACTGTATCTGAAAACGTTATATTTAGAGGTGATGTTTGGGTAACTGCGATACGTCTCGAGCCCCACAAGCGCCATTTCGTACTGTTTGTTTAAATCCAGCTCGATAGGTCTTTCAAAGTATGTTTTAATGCAGCTGTCTCAAACTGTGGGTGTACCGTTTTTCGATTTTGCAATTAAATAGAATCCCGACACGTTTTTTATAAACTTGGAAAATAAAAATCGTCAAATCCGCTTCTGTATTTTTCATGGTCCTTTTTAGAGGATAAATCAATGACGGCTAATTAGTGAGGCTGAGACCAGCAATATCTGCAAAACTTTTTAAATTCTTCTTTATTCATGCCGCTTGAAACGTGATCTTGATAAATGTGATCAACGTTTTTTTGGTCTTGTGGAAAGAGGCAAATAAAGTTGACATTTTCTCTGATAGTTTGTCTGGGGAGCATGAAATAATTTTGAGCGAGATAAAAGCAGTCGACGTTGGAGTGTCTTCCTCGGATGTAATATTTTTCGCATTTGTTTTGTTTGGTCAGTTGCAAATCGTCATAGATCATTAAACTGTTTTTGGACGAGTCTAAGGATTCGGGCTCTGGCACGTCCTTAGCAGTTTCGAAAAGTTGACACTCCATGTCTGTTTCTCCGTTCCATTTTTTTGAAATTTCTTCAATGACGGCTTCAGGATTGGCGTTTTTTTGTTCGATTTTGTTTTGAATGTTGATCAATTCTAGAATAATTTCTTTCGGCAGTTTCTTTTCAAAGGTGCTTTTGAGTATTTTGTATTCAGGTTGAAAAAGAGATTTTCCAAAGGCTTGCAAGCGGTTATAATCCAGCCATCCAGTTCTAAGCTGCAAATTGAGCAGCAACGTTGTTTTTCCGCATCCAGACTTTCCAACAATGATTCCTCATATACTTCTTGGCAAAAGCGCGTTGTTGTTTCTTTTGGTTTTGCCGATATTCCATGACAAATCAATGACTTCCATTTTTAATTAAAAAATAAAATTTATTATCAATGTGCTTGATCCGTCAAACGCGCAAGACGCAGTCACAAAAAGTTACGCAGACGTTTTGTCACAGAAATCCAACTTTTTAGGACTTGTTCCCAATTCAAACTTTTCATCCTTGGGGTTAAAACAACAAACTGTAGCAGGATTAACCACTGCACCAGTCTTTAGCTACGTAGACGGTTCTGGAGTTCTGAGAAGGTTATGGCTTGCTTTTTATGAACTGTCACAGGAGGATTAAGCGTTCCTGGAAATGTGTTTATTCGGATATTGGCAGACGGAGTAATTAGAGTGGGGAATTATGCAGTAACCACGGAAGGAATAGGAGTGGACAACACTGGCCTTGCTTGCGACTTGCTCTTTATGACGCTTTATGACGTATGACGCTGACAGCCAATGCTTCTTTTCCTCATCTGGACTGGAAGATTTTTACTTTTCTTCGTGGAATGGATCAAACTTAACCCTCGTTCAACAACAAATCGACGGGCCTGCTGTACCAATCCACCGCCTCCATCACATCCACCACCACCATTTCCTTTTACAGAAATTTTGCAGTGACAGATTCCATGTCTAGCGTCGCAGCTGGCAAAAGGCTCGTCGTCACGCTCAACTCTGGCGACGCGCAAACAGGTCAATCCGGAAGCTATTACCTTCTTCTCGGACAAGCGTATTATTAAGCATAAAAATTATACTCTCTGTGAAAAGTGGTTTAGCTGAAGCATGAAAAGTATAATGAAAAATGTCATTTATTTTAAATGCCAGTTAATTTCAACTCAAATGAAAAATGTGCATTGAAGACCCTAGAAAAGAAAGCAAAACTTTAGATTCTTTAAGAATCTGTGAAAAATCTCCTGAGATTTTTTTACAACGACTGAGACCTAGAGAAAGAATGATGTATAGCTGGTTTCTTGAAAAGAAAAAAGAAGCCGGAGAAAAGAGAAAAGAATACGAAGAGAGAAGAGAAAGATTGGAAAAAAAGTTTCCTTTCTTGTTAAAAAGATGAGAAGAATAGTTTATTATGATAAAAAGAGTTAAAAGCGACAGAGTATTTTGTCGAAAATTTAAATCATCCTCCTAGATTGGTGCGTTCTAAATGTTAAATATTTGCTCAAAGCGATATTAAACTAAATCGACTTTCTAAACAAACGATTTTTTTTATGTTTGGAATTAAGCTTGATGATGGAATGGTGTTGGTGAATTTGAGACATGGTCTTAATTTAAAGCTGAATTATTTCAATCACAGCCTGCTTTTTTCAGAGTCTGTAGTCCAAATCTTTATGGATATTTATAACAAAAGAGACAAGGACGTCTTGATTAAAAAAGGAGAAAGTCTATGCCTCGTAAATTTCTTTTAAATCACCATGAAAAATTTTTTTTATTTTTTCATTAACAAAATGGAGTATAATAGTTGTAAAGAAATATATCCGACTCTTCCAACAGCTCCAGCAGATGATGGGCACGTTTATCGTCTTCAAAAAATAAGCGAAATCCAAAAAGAGATGGATAACGAGAGGAAAAAGAGAGTTCATCTTGGCAAAAAGGATCATCGTGTTTTTAGAATCATATCCAATGTGGATAATACGATGCAGGCGTTGTGCGTTGTTCTGGGTGCGACTGGAATTGGTCTTTTATCAACCATTATTGCCAGTCCAGCAGCGATTGCGTGTGAAGGCGTGGCTATTGGAATGGGTTTTTTATCCATTGTCGGAGGTCAAGTGAACAAAAAGATGGCATTGAAAGCGGAAAAGCATGAAAAGATAAAAGTGTTAGCAGAGTCGAAATTGAACACCATCAGCGAGCACAATTCCAAAGCGTTGATGGACGGTAAAATAAGCGATTCAGAGTTTCAATTGATTCTTGGTGAGCTTCAAAAATTTTAAGCCTTGACGGAGGAGATGAGAACAAAAACTAAAAGCGGAATAGACGAATTGGCTAAAGAGTCGCTGATTCAAAAAGGTCGAGAAGACGCCATTCAAGCGTTTAACTATTTGTTTTAAAAAAATTAAAGATTTTTTCAGGGATTCGCAAGCGATCTAAAAAATGAATTTCTTGCCAATTTTAAAAACCATGTCTTTTTTTAAAATACAATAAAAGGGATGAAATTGTGAAAGAAATTAATGATAGAAGAAAGAGAATTTATAAGAACAGCATCAATGACAACATTTCGGATGTCAATTCTCAGACTGATTTGAGCAAGCTGTACAAGCCGCTCATCGAAAGCAATGAAAAGCTGATAAAAAGAATAGATGAAGTGAAAAGCGAAGCTAAAAGTTTAGAGTCAACGAAAATGGAAGAACCGATGGATGAATCGTTTATGCCTATGAGTGAAATGTCGCTTTACTTTTTAAACAAGCAAAGTGCAAAAAATAATGGAAAAAGAAATTATAAAAACAAGTTTGAATTGAGTAAAAACGACGGGCGATATTCCATTGGAAAAATGGGTGTTTTGTTTGATGGAAATGACATGATTGTCGGAGGTGAAAAGTATGAAGGAACAAAAGGTCTTTGGGAGCTCATGACCAATCCGAACATTTCAAACAATTTTGACGTGACGGAAGAGGATGTAGCTAATTACTCAAAAATTTTATCAGAGAGTGGAGCCGTAAAAGCAGATGGAAGATCAAACAAACCCAAAGCTGCAGAGATTGAAAAATACAAACAATTCATCTTACCTATTGAAAACGATCTTAAAGGTAAAAAAGGTTCATGAGTCAACATTCTTCCCAGCGATCCGAATACGCTCGTGCAAAAGCTTGAATTGAGCGTGGCTGCTTGTCGTGCGGGAAATACAGGGTCGAGAAATGAGGCCGTGAGCATTTGCGATGAACTGTTGAGACAAAAAGTGA
Organism: Hydra viridissima; assembly: GCF_058129835.1. Classification (NCBI taxonomy): domain Eukaryota; kingdom Metazoa; phylum Cnidaria; class Hydrozoa; order Anthoathecata; family Hydridae; genus Hydra; species Hydra viridissima. The sequence goes on from NW_028324305.1 coordinate 7,052,867, forward strand.
TTAAGAAAGAGCAGTATAAATCGATGATGAAAACCATCGATGGATGAAAAAAATTTTTGCTTATTAAAAAATGATCATTTACAGAAACACATATGTTAAGAAACACGTTGTCTCTTTACAAAGCGATGAAAGAGACGGGCATGGCAACAATTATTTGGAGAAACGAAACGGCAAAGTGGACGAAAATGGATTTAAAATAGAAATTCTGAAATAAAAATGTCGTTTCATCCGTTTTTTCTGGAGTGCAGTAAAAAAGAATCTGACGTCAACAAGAAAAGGCAGCTCGAGGCTCTTGCGTTTGGGAATTCTGTTTGCGTGACTGACAGCTTCAAATTCATGTCTGGCAGTTTAGACAGTTTGGCTAAAAACCTAACCAATGACCAATGCAAAAACGTCGCTGAATATTTCTCTGGAAAGCAGTCTCATTTATTAAGAAAAAAAGGAGTTTACCTTTACGCATGGGTGGACTCGATTGAAAAATTCTCAGAAACAAAATTGCCTCCCATCGAAGCGTTTTCCTCCAAACTTAACGACGCTAAAATAGAAGTTGAAGGATATGCACATGATCAAAACGTTTATAACGAATTTGGATGCATAACGTTTAAAGACTACCACGAGCTATACAACGTCTCTGATGTGCTGATGCTTGCAGATGTCTTTAAAAATTTCAGAAGCGTGTGCCGTGAATACTACGGTCTTGACCCTCCTTGGTATTACACCTCTCCAGGATTGACTTTGGATGTGATGTTAAAAATGACTGGAGTTGAATTAGACGCTCTAATCAATCCTGATATGCTTCGCATGATTCAAAAGAGAGTACGCCGTGGAATCAGCATGATTTCAAACCGACATGGAGCCTCAAACAACAAATAGATGGGTGATTCTTATGATTCCACCAAACCATCTAAATTCATTCAGTACTTGGACGCCAACAACTTGTACGGATGGGCGATGAGCAAAAATCTTCCCGTTGGAGGATTTAGATGGATGACTGAAGACTAACTCTCCCATTGGTAATCCATGCCATGCATTCTTGAAGTCGATTTGGATTACCCTGATCACCTTCACGACGATCACAACGATTATCCTTTGTCTCCTGAAAGAATGCTCATTGGGAAAGTAGAAAAACTCGTTCCGAATTTAAACCCTAAAAAGGAATACGTTTTCTATCATGAAAACCTAAAACTGTATGAACGAATGGGATTGACCATTACAAAAATTCATCGAGGCTTCACATTTAAAGAAAAACCTTGGATGAAACCATACATCGACTTCAACACCAATTTAAGAGCAAAAGCTGAAAACCCTTTTGAAAAAGAATTCTTCAAACTCATGAACAACTTCGTCTTTGGAAAAACCATGGAAAACTTTGAAAATTATATAGACGTCAGACTGGTCACTACAGAAAAAGAAGCCTTAAAATTATCTAAAAGATCCTATTTCGAAAGTCGCACTATTTTCGATGAAAACTTAATCGCTATGCACATGAAGAAAACAAAGTTGGTTTACGACAAACCCATTTATGTAGGAATGTGCATCCTGGGCATAAGCAAAATTTTAATGTTTGAACAACATTACGACTACATCAAACCAAAATACAACGACCGTGCAAAATTGTTAATGACTGATACAGACTCGCTCATTTACGAAATCGAAACTGAAGATTTTTACAAAGACATTGCTGGTGACGTTGAAAGCAGATACGACACGAGCGAATTTGACAAAGAACATCCTGCCATTAAAAACGTTGAGTTCAATATTGGTGCAAACAAAAAAGTCATCGGAATGTTCAAAGACGAAAGCAATCGAAAACAGATTGAAGAATTTGTCGGGCTTCGACCGAAACTCTACTCCTACAAGATCTACAAAGAAAAAGATGAACACAAAAAATGCAAAGGTGTCAAGAAAATTGTCGTTGATAAAAAAATCAAACATAAACATTACAAAAAATGCTTAATAGATAAAAAAGAAAAGCTTGCAACCATGAACGTCATACGATCTTAATCTTCGCGAAATTTACACGGAAGAAATTAACAAAGTTGCACTCAGCGCCAACGATGCTAAAAGAATCATTTTGGATGACGGTATTAGCACGTTGGCAATAGGTCATTACAAAAACAGACCGATCGATAAACCTTGTTTTAACTTGATCGATTATGATAAGTTTTTCGGTCCTGAAGAAATTTAAGAAGATCATTGTCGTAAGAAATATTGCGGTAAGAAATTTTTATTACGACAAGAAATATAGCGGAAAGAAAACAAATAACAAGAAAAGAAAATATTACAACAAGAAACATTTTATTACTTCATCACGGGAAGAAAACAAATATTATAACAAGAAACATTTTATTACTTCAGCGCAGATTTTTTTTGAAAAAAAAAAGGTAAGTCAACAAAAAAACGCATCAAAGTCATCACCCTTAAGTATGGAAAAACCCCTAAGCGTTAGAACCCTCATTTATGTACCACTGGAGAAATTATTAACTACGTTCCTCATCAAGCGGTAATTAAAGAAAATGCTGAGTCAACGAAAATGAGAATTGTTTATGATTGTTCAGCTAGAAAAGACGCTCAATCACCTTCATTTAGCGACTGTCTAGAAGTGGGACCATCGCTGCAACCTTTGATATTTGACATACTCATACGAAATCGGATGAATAAACTCTGCGTTTTAGCTGATGTAAAGAAGGAGTTTCTACAAATTAGAATACACGAAATGGATAGAGACGTACAACGCTTAATTTGGTATAAGGACTTAAAGAAAATGGAATTAACGGAGTTACGATTTACAAGGGTGATTTTTGGTTGAAGTTCAAGTCCTCAGATTCTCGGCGCCACGATTAAAAAGCATATATCAAAATACAAGGACATTTATCCAAAAACTGTGCTTGCTTTGGAAGAAGATACTTATGTCGATGATATACAATCAGGTGGTGAAACGGAAGAAGAACTTATCAGGTTTAAAAATGAATCAACGCAAATCTTAATGGAAGCTGGTTTCCAGCTACACAAATGGCATAGCAACGTAAACAAATTGGCAAGCGACGCTGAGGCTAAATTAACAAAAATACTTAGGATTCCTTGGAACAAAGAAACGGATCAACTATCGATTGACTTTACTGCTTGCATCACTATCGGAAATAAAGAAGTGATAACAAAAAGGAAAATGCTATCCGCTATCAACAGTGTTTTTCACGTATTGGGATTTAGTGCACCTGTTTTAATCACTGGATAAATACTATACAGTCGACTATGCTTGTTAAAACTCGGATGGGATCAACAAATTCCAATTAAAATTTCAGAAGAATGGAAAACCTGGATGCAAGACAAAAGATCAACTACATCATGGAAGACGAGATGGAAGATTAAAGCCGAAGTCTCAGCTTTAATCGGGGGAGGGTGTCGTGAATAAAGTCTTCAGGATGTAATTAGCGTGTACGTAGATGTTAATGTTTATAGGTGCTAATGTATGTAGGTGCTAATGTATGTAGGTGCTAATGTATGTAGGTGTTAATGTATGTAATTGTTATTGCATTAAATGCGATTGTAAAAATGTATAAAAAGAGAGTGTATTTTGTAAAATGGATTAATTCGCAGTCAGATGTAAAAAGTATTATCAAGTTCAAAAAGTGACTCTTTAGTGTCTCAGGGAAAGTCTAAATAGTTCTCCACATCATGTTAACGAGTGCAAGGAGGTTTTTTGATACTGACCTTTCCTGACACTCTGGCTAAAATGCACCTGTAAAAGGTTCAGCAATGTCAAATATAGTTTGGCGTATAGTCTGCGCAGCACTGCATCAAGATCACAGTCTTATTGACAGACTTTAAGAAGTGCTGGACCAATGTCACAATTAAAAACAAATAAAACATCTCGACCTTCCTGTTGTGCATGCATGTCAGGAAAATGGGCTTGTAGTCTTTTTTTTCAAACGTGTGCTATGCATACGCTGAGTTGGTGTATGTAGCCTATTTTCAGTTAGTTGGGACAAGCGATTAACATACTGTCTAGCTAGATCACCTAGTTTTAAAATGGGTGTGATACAATTCTCTGACCTTGTTTCTTCAATGCTAGCGATCAACTGAGCAAAAACAATACCATGTACACAGTCAACTTCATCTTCTACTTGCTGCATTTCAGCACGCATGCGTCTATCAAAAGCACGTTTTATGTTGTACAGGTCATTAATACACTTAGTGTGATACTAGCCTCTTGAGCAATTAAATATGTGTCGCTCAACTTGGTCAATAATGTAGAATCACCCAAGGTAATAGCACACACGCGGGCTTTAATATCCAGATCCGTGGTACAGATGCTGTGCAATAAGTCTTTTGACTCACTGGTACCACAAATAAAACAAACCGTTTGTGCGTAAATCAAATTTGATTTTCTCATACCACTTGAGATTGATCGCCTGAATGAACTGTGCTCAACATTAAGTGCCTGGGCTTCGTTTAATAAGGATTCACACTCTGCAGCTAGGGATGCGTAACGAAGACGTTTAGCTGCTCGATTAAGTTCAGTGGAATAGTAAAACATTCTGCAGGGTTTATGCCACTTAGCTTTGTTCGCAATCAAAGTACTTTCAAAGCCACTGCTATCATCTAATCGCTGAATACAAAATCCAGGCGGTAGCAAATCTGCCTGCACAAATTGTGGTAAGATTTCGGTAAGTGATTTGTAACTTGTCAAACAATCAGAACGCTTAGAATTAGCGAGGCATGTCAACTTGTTTGCAGAGGTACTTTGGCAGAAAATGCACTTTGCCCAGTCAATCGAATTAGGGCTGTCGAAAACCTCATTCTCCGTAGAAATAGGATGTGCAACAATATATCGCTTGGCTAAGTTTATAGTTATTTTTTAAAATGTGTTGATATATATATATATATATATATATAAATATCAACACATTTTAAAAAATAACTATAAACTTACTTTTAATTGATAAATATTGTTTACCTATTTTTCAAAACAATTGTATTTTATTTGTGATGTGATTTGTTTTTTAATCGTTTTTTTTTACGAACTGTCTTCGTAGAGCGCAATATGTTCTACATAGCCATAAGCTGCTCAGAGCGCAATATTGTACACGCATGCGCAATTATTTTATTATAACAGTGCGATTTATATTTCACAATAAAGCTGGTTAGATATGCGGTTAGGATAAGGGTTAGGGTTAGGGTTAGGGTTAGGGTTAGGGTTAGGGTTAGGGATAGAGATAGGGATAGGGATAGGGATAGGGATAGGGATAGGGATAGGGATAGGGATAGGGATAGGGATAGGGATAGGGATAAGGATAGGGATAGGGATAGAAACAGGGACAGGGACAGGGACAGGGACAGGGACAGGGACAGGGACAGGGACAGGGACAGGGACAGGGACAGGGACAGGGACAGGGACAGGGACAGGGACAGGGACAGGGACAGGGACAGGGACAGGGACAGGGATAGGGATAGGGATAGGGATAGGGATAGCGATAGGGTTAACATCAAAAAGATTTTTAAAAAAAAAAAAAAAAAAAAAGAAAGAAAATTTAGCGCATGCGTATAGTTTGCGAGTAGCATATAGTTGCATAGAGCGCATTGCGCTTCAAGTAGCAACGACCTTTTTTTTAATCGTTTTTTTAAAGGTGTAATATGATTGGATAAATTTAGACTATGCGGTAATTATGCGATAATTTATTAAAAATTTTGTTACTAAAAAAAATATTCCGTGAAAAGTGACGTAATTATTCTTTATCTTTCTCCAGCTCATTTACCATACCTTTTTGGTAAAACTGGATGTTCCACCATGTCTTAAATGCATTGTATACTTATTTTATACATCTAAAAAAAGTTTTATGCTTTTATCCACTTTTGCACAATTATTATGCTAACCTGCAGCAATAATAAATGTCAGCCCATTATTTGACCAGTAACGTATCCGCAAAGTTTTTATCTAAGGTGGATTTTTTTGACTATCGTCATTTTTCATACATGAAATAGAAAAATTATGAAATAATTGTCCAAATCAGCAACGCAATGATGGATTAAAAGTCGCCATATTAAATTAAAGGTACTCTAGCCATCTTTTTAAAATTTATAACAATGGAGTAAAAAAAGGAACAATGTTATACAAAGTATAACATTGTTCCTTTATTTAGGCATTTCTATTCTAACAGCTTCATTAGTGCTATAATACTCTTTATGTCTATTCAATTATTCTCGTGGATGAAATGGATTTAAACATCTGAGATAGAAAAACTGTTAACAATTCTTTTTTGCGATGATAACTTGCTCATATCAATTAGACGATAGCCATCTTTCTTGAGTTCCAATCTTTCTGTGCAAATATGATTGGTGTAATATGATTACACTGCAACAACTGACGATGAAGATGTTGCACTTACACTGCAACAACTGACGATGAAGATGTTGCACAAAAGTTTGTGAAAATGTTAGAGCAAGATATTAAAACTATACGTAAAATTAAACAAAGAGGAATTAAACTCGATACAGATGACAAGAAAGACTTTGAAAGTGCGGATGATAAGATAGACTTTGAGAGTTGTGGTTGCAAACTTTCTACATATTTTACTTTAGCCACCACATTATTTTCACACTACAGAGTTTCTATTTTCTTTTTTTTATCTAAATATTTGGTTGTGTAGTTTTTCTGATTTATATGTTTCTGAACGGTTTGTTGAATTTTCAGCTAAAGGTTAGCACAGAAATATTGCAATCGAATGCAGACTTCACAACTTCCCACAACTCATCGACGTTTTTTAGTTTCTTACTTCTTAAAGATTCTTTTCAACGTCATTTCAAATATTATTCATAGAACTCATATGGAAACATTAACCAATCAGCTTCAAAGAAACAACTTTCAAGTTACTTTTTTTACTCAATTTAAAATATGCTTCGGATTGTTAACGTGCATAAACGTCCTTTATATTTCCAAGAGACTTTTAAAAATATCCTGTTAGAAGTATTCACTTTTCGATATTTGTATTTGGTCAAACACAATATAAAGAAATAGCACCCCTAACGCCCCCTACCATCTGAAAGCATGATGCTTTCACCTACATGCTTCAAATTAAGTAAACTATTTTAACAAAATCAGTTAAATTAATTGTGACAATAAAATTATTTTAATCAATTGATTTAGTTAAATTTATTTTAAATAAATGAGCGGATCATGGAATCAAAACCAAATATAGTACTTAGTAAACTTGGTTTTAGAATGTGCTTAGTATTCAGTGAAATCGCGCATTTATCTGCATTTAGAACTCTCTCTAATCTTTATATTAAATACATTTTGATAAATGATAATTCCCCTTTAACATTTAGAAGTTAAGTCTAGAAATAAGTTTTTTTCACGTAAGAAGAGAAGTGTAAGAAGAAGGTGCCATCTACCACTTTCTTTTGCTACTCTCTTCGAATTCGGGGCGCGCAAAAATAAAAATTTGGGCAAAAAGTCAACAAAAATTTTATGGCGGATCTGTGTTATCAAACATGTTCGCTAACACGTGCGCTAAATATTTTACATGTTTCTCACCATTAAAGTATTATGAAAATGACTTACATATTCCGTTACAAACATTTATCTGTGTTTAGAATGCAAAATACACGGGTGAATACAAAAATACACGGGTGAAAATAAAAAGGAAGAACATTCGGTAAAAAAGCTTCAAAAAACCATTTTCCCAACAAGTTTTTTAAAAGAAATTTCCCTACATTGACTAAGTGCACTGTTGTACCATGGCTGGGTTAATTGGTGGACGAAATGAAAGAGTTACCTCTTGGAATAAAAAAAAAAGATCACTAAAACTTCCGGAAGTATGCAATTCCCCCACCAGCACCCCCTTCTCACGTTTCATATGAGATAGAACTAAATACATTTAAAACATATTCCATCAACACAGCCGATTAAATGATTTTAGATTAACTCAAATGCTGTAAATATTTATCACTTTAGAGAGGATGTTAAACTTTTATAGTGCTTTTTTTAGTCTTGACTCAACTTAAATATTTGTGTAATTACTTTAGTATAAAAACTTTATGAGGTTTTTCAATGCGCTCAGATAAGTATAATTAAAAAATGTAACATCTAGTTTACACAACAAAATTGGTTCAGTAATATTTAATAAATTCTTTGTTTGTTACAGGAAACTCAATCCTAAAATTATACATAAACTTCAACCAAAAAGTATCAACTAAAATGAGATTATACCCAAACTTCCAGTTCGGCAATATGAAGTTCAGGATTTCCTGGAGTTTTTGAGATAAATACATATCTGACAAATTCTGCGTTTTGAAAAGTTTGCTTCATATCACTGCTTAATATGCCAAGTAGTTGACACTTGTCTTCGTTGTCATACACTCCAGCTTTTAACGCATACCCAATCAGTCGCCCTTGACAACAACTATCTCGATTATAAACAATAACACTTTTTGCTCTATACACATAGCTTAAGTCCAATTTAAGCCAGTTTTTGACGTCAATAAGCGTGTGCATAAAGTTGTTATAATATCCGTCGATTGCATTGTGTGGGTCAAACGAGGTATATGTCGATTGAGTTACTTTTCCACTTCGTGCAGCATTACTTGTCTCTTAAAAAAATAAGTGCCTTACTGTCAAGAATAAAGCTAAGTACATTTACTTTGAATATGATATTTTCTACCGTTTCACTGTAACATCTAAGCTTTAGATTTTTCATGGCTAATTAACTAAATATACTTTTACGAGAGAAAAGTTGTATTATATAGCAACAAACACAACAACTTAAATTGAACATTATTTGTTTTAACTTCATATATTTAGACAGCTACTGTGAGTAGCCACTGTGGAAAGCCTCTGTGAGCTAATCTACAATTGCAATGAAATGAAAAATATTACCTAAGCAAACGTACGTATGGATATTGTTATCTCCGCAAACATCTCTGCAATATTCGATTCCAGAGCAAGGATTTATGCTTTGGCAGATTTGACCAATCTGAGAAACAACGTGTTAAAAGGTGATTTAATTGATCATGAATGAACTATGAATGCAAATAAGGTTTAATTTTTATACTGAATACTTGTTTGAATCAACACTGATTTGAATAATGCAGAATCTTAATCTGTCTTGACTTATTGTAAATGATCGAGTAGAACCTAAGGACAATTATTTAATAAATTTACTTTTAATGAGCGTTTATTTGACAAGAGTATTTATTTAATTGTTTCTGTGGATTAATTTGGTGCGTCAATCATAAACTATGTCTTCGTGGATGGTTCGTTTAATAGCTTAATAAACATTTTCAACGCAAATAACAATATCACTCGAAGTATATACAAAATTATACTTAATGCTAGTTTTTCTCGTCCTTTAAAAAACTCAATAATTTTTATTGTGCATATTGGTTAAAGGTTTTAACTTCAAACTTTGCGCCATGGTACAGGTTTTATCAATTATATTTATTTAAATTTTTGATTCTGGTCTCAACTCATTAATAAAAATTACAAAAAGTGTTTTGTCGAAAGAATGTCGAAGAATACCGAAAGAATGTCGATTCAATCGTTTCTAACTTTCATTAAGTAGATTTTTCCTGTTAAATAAGTCAAAGAGTGGGCTACGTAATGAAGCCTTTATGTTTTAGTTTTGAGGTCTTCTTAGCATGTGATGAAGATAGCAGATTTTTATGTGCTAAACCTAAAAGATTTTACTTTGTGACAAAATAAAGTATCTTACTCTTTGATTACTGGTAGTGTCGGTGCTATAAGTGTCCCACTCATTGTTAACCTCTCCCAATTCAACGGAAGATATTAACTCGCAAACGGTTCCATCTTTCTTGTAGTTAGTAAGAATACAAGAAGGATTGGTTATGCAATAAAGCAGGCAATCTTTTCGAGATAACATTGGTAATAACAAGTTTACATTTCCATTCATGTAATGACCAGGCATGATATTGAATTTAGCGTGCATATTACAAGGTAGACGAATAATAAAACCATTTATGGAAACTGTAAGCATGATGAACCAATATGAAATCCTACAAAAATATTGATAAATATTTTTTGTGGTTTACTATGTTAAAGCGGCTTGAGTGGTACAATGTGCTGAATTGAATAATTTTAATGCACAAGCAAAAATATCTTGAAGGTTTTCAGAACGAAATCTTAAATCTTCTAATTGAAATTCTTACAAATCTGCTGCAGCGATTATAGCTACAAAATGACGCCTAATATAATACAACTATCAAATATCTAATACAACAAAAAAAAAGGCATTTCAATCACCTAATCATACAAGGATTTTCTTCCATTTTTTCTTAACTTCAAGCAACAGAAGATGAACTTTAAACAACATTAAATTATGACTTTTAACAACATTTTATGTAAATATTTTATATAAAAAAAAATGTTTTAAAAATTTATGGAGCTACGATTTTCATATTCTTAATTATTCAAATTCATTTATGTTAACAAAATTATTCATTTATGTTAACGAGTTGTTTTGATAGTTTAAAAAAAGATTTTAAGTTTTAATTTTGTAGTTTTTTTAAACATAACAACTGATGGTAACCTATATATAGTTTTGTGGTAATTTAAACTTAGATGACTTTTATTTAACAAAAAAATGATGACTTTTATTTAACAAAAATATAGTTCCAATATTTTTAAAGAAATTTTTATCTCCAAATACTGTTGATCGAGCTGATCACAATACCTTTTCAATTTAGTGATTTCAGATTTGTGATACACCACTAAAATTCAGCAAAAATAATGTTTACCACACATTTGCCTATGTTACACAAATCAAATTTTATGCAGTTTTCCAATTAAACGAAGTTGTGGCAAGTTGGGCTGGATTTATGCTTTTTTGGACAATATCGACGCCATTTTGTCGATACCAATCGATTACACTTCTTGAGTAATAGTAAGATGCAAGATCAGGCTAGAAGACCGGAAGATCATCATGCTTTCGGATCATACCCAGCAGGCAAAAAGATGTCTAAAATGCATCTAATATGCATCTGAGAACTGGTCTAAAAGATGTCTTGAAATCACGTCGTGAATGAACGCTAAATAGACGTCTATCTTATAGACATCTTTTAGATGCATTTTATTCGATAAAAAAATTAATCAAGTAGACGTATATTGCACATCTTTTATGCATCTAAAAGATGCACTTTTATCAAATAAAATGCATCTAAAAGACATCTATAAGATAGACATCTGTTTAGCGTTCATTCACGAAGTGATTTCAGACATCTTTTAGACTAGTTTTCAGATGCATATTAGATGCAGTTTAGATATCTTTTGCCGACTGAGTTAAGATTAAAAAGTCTTTAAAAAATTACACAAGTAAAGAAACAATTAGGTTCAAGTTGTTGAAATTTATTTACCAAGATTATAAAACAAATGTTTAGAATAAGAAAACTATAATTCTTTTCTGAGTCCGCCAACTCGCTGTTCCTCGGCATCGGTATCTAAAATATAATATAATAGCATGTAAATAAATGCACTAATGCTTTAAAAGACATGTAGAATGATTAAAAAAATCTGTTTACATGAAGCATATATAAACTTTCACTCAACTTGTTGCCAAATTTCATAAAAACATCAAAGATATGAGATATAACACGTCTTTCTGGTACAAAGTAACCTTATTAAGCTGTTTTTTTCTATTTATTAACCTCTTCATCTTCAATTATCTGAAGAAGATGTAATATATAATAATAATAATAGTTAATTTGAAAATATAATTTTATTGATTTTAACAATTATGTATCACCAATTTACCTGTAAAGTCTTTTTTTTTCTGATTGCGAGCAGGAGCATTTTGCAAAAACATTTTTCTAGATCTTTTATTGATTCAACATTGTATTCACAAGAATCTGTCAAACCGAAAAAATTTTAAAATATTCAACATAATTTACTTTGGTATAGATAAAGAAAGGTGATGGAGACAAAAATACTAGTATGGCACAAAAATGAGCTAAAGAGTACATTTTTAATTCAAAGAGCTTGAATATATATATATATATATATATATATATATATATATATATATATATATATATATATATATATATATATATATATATATATATTGAGCAGCTGGTGTTCATGAAAAAAAACAGTAAATTACTCGATGAAATTTCAGTTTTAAAAAGGCTAAGCTACTTCTAATTTTTCTAATGCTGAAATTTGAACTCCTTCAGTGCAAAAATTGTAATTTTTTTACAAAACAAACATGGCCGTAGCAGATAATATTGCAGCCCCAGTTCAACAGTGCAGCATCTAAAAATCAAACGTTTTGAGAAAAAATGACTTTGAAGTTAAAAAACCCAAAAAATACGTTTAAACGTTTTTCAATACATCACACTGTTGAACTTGGTTTTTTTCCTCAAAAGCATGCTTCAAAAAAACTGTTATTGATGCGTTACACTGTTGAACTCGGGCAATTATTAAATTGCTTTATGAGAACCTTGTAAAATAATGCAGCCTATGTGTTCAGTTTTATTAATTTATTCGCTGAAAACAATTCTGTAATTTGTATTCAGCATTACTTAAACAAGTGTGCGCATTCGTGCTGTTTAGCCTTCATAAGTTTTCTCTGCAGAATTCATGGCTATCACAGAGATTTTTTTGCCGACAACTTTGACCAATATAAAAGGATGGAAAGTGAGATTTGATGCTGAAAAAGTTTCTCAATACAGAAGCTTTAGATCTACCTTTTATCTTATTGCTTTAATCAGCTAAAAGTTGATGTCTTCGTAGTGTCTTATAAGTAGTTTAAAGAGACGTTTGAATCCAAAATAAAAGCAACAGAGAAAGATTTTTTTTGCTTTTGAATTTCTTTTTTTTTTTCAATCTCTTTTCAAAAAAGAAGGTCTAAATTTGTTAGGAGATCGAAGAGACTTTGAGTCATGAACTTTATAAAGACTTACAAAGCTCATGACTCTATGTCATAAGCATGTAAAGAAATATGTTTTCTTTTTTTTCATTTTATTCTCTTTATTAGTAGTTTTTTTTTTTATTCAACTTTTTATTTAAACAATTTTGAGGTACGTATGCTAAACTAAGTCAAACAAAGATATCTATCTGTTAAGTCAGATTATGTTGGCTTTAGTTATAGTAACAGACTCAATTATCTGACTATATCAGAGTTGCTATTGACCAAAATATGCACAGGATTAATGGGAAAAGCATGCACATGAATCAAAAAATATCTTAGGTTGACTTTGTTCCACTAGAAGCCTATTTCTACCTTGGTGTATTTAGTTGACTGTACAACAAATGTTTTTGCAATTTTGGGTAGGAATCGCTAAAAAAAAAGAGAAACCACTTAGCCGAATTTGCGTCTGCCAGATACATGTCAGTGAGGAGTATTGTTCAACTCAACTGAAAACATACTATTTTTACAAAATCAAAAGGTTGGCGAAAAAATTTGCAAAAATGTAAAGTAACGACAATGATCTCATGACTATGAAACACAACAGAGCTGCACTTTCAAACCAGAAATAAACACCTATTACAACAATTAATTATGGGTTTTCCTCCATTTAAAAATGAGTTTTCCTAAATTTATTCTCTACTTCGAATAAGAGCAGATGAACTATAAATAACAGCAAATAAAGACTTGATTGGTGATCACTAAAAGTCCGCACAAAAATTAAAGGATCATAACTTATTTTTTTACATTTTTTAAAAGAAAAAAAACTATTTCATAGAGAATTGTTTATTTTGTTTAATGCAATATTCAATTCAACTTTATCACTCCAATTAAGCTTATAGTGCGTCCTACCGTTTTAACTTATAGTGCGTCCTACCGATGACATTCGGGTCGACTTTGGTCAAACATAAAATAAATAGAACGCTGAAAAGTTACGTAGAGTCATTTTGAAACGAGGCACGATTAAATATATTTTATAGAACGTTACGATTAGTTATTTTGAAACGATGCACAATTAAATTAAATTTTGTGCGGAATTTTAGTGATCACAAGTTATATGACAACTTATGGATTTTTTTTTTAAAAAAAATGATGATTAAATATTTTATGGAGCTGCAATATTCATAATCTTAGTTATTCTAACTCATTCGTTTATCTTAATAATATTATTTATTTATATAAGCAAGTGGTTTTGATAGATCAAAAATAAACTCTTTAGGATAATTTTAGTTTCCTTGATAGTTATGTTATCGCTAAAAAAAAAAAAAAAAAAAGAAACGCTCTGCGATTGGCATTCACAACAGATTTGAAGAAAAAGGAAAATGGTGGAAAAATTAAAATATATATTTTAACGAAACTTTATCATTTTAATTACAAATGAAAGTATCACCTGCGGTTTTCAAAAAAGAATCTTAAATCCTTAATTCTAAAAAAATAAAAATTAAAAACTCAAAAGGTATGCAGCTACAAAAAAAACTACAAAAAAAGCTACAAAAACTAAAAACTACTTTCCAGCTACAAAGATCTTTGTTTCTTTTCCTATCAACATTTTGTAGATAAAGTGTAATGTTTGTAGTCACCTAATACATTTATAATTGTTCGTTATTATCATCATTATTATCTTTATTTCTTAATCTGCAATATTTTTTTTTATCACTAATTTTGATTGTTGAACTTTAATTTTTTAGATGATATTTTTAAGGAAATCTTTTTACTTCCTGTTAATGACGTATCTTTTAAAAATTTAAAAACAAAATGTTTTAGCAACGACCAACTTTAAAGGAGAAAAATATTATTTCTACAACATCTTAAAAGCCACAGAAAATAAGGTATCATTATTTTAACAACTTTTATTGATGCGCTACACTGACGAACTTGGGCAACGATTTGACATGATTGAATCTTTATGCTTTTTTTTTCTAATTAACAAATGATTTTTAATTTTTCACTTAATTACTTTTTATGAGGTTTTTACACATTATCTCTGATGTCTACCACGATCTATGTGCCGACGTTTCCTACTAGGGTTTGTAATCCTGTGCTATATTTAAAATCCCAGGATTTCGGGGTTACATTTACCTATTCCCGGAATCCCAGGATTAATCTCGGGATTTTGAAATACCTGTTCTTAAAAGATTTTAACATATAGTTTTAGAAAAATTTTAGAGAAATTAATAACACATTTAAAGTATGTTTAGAAAAAACTGTTTATCAAATTACAAGGAAATTCTTTAGTTTTTTAATATTATAGATACTTAATTATTAAATTATAAAGAGTTAGCTGTTTTTGTAGATATAATATACACATGCAATTATTTTTGATTATTTTTAAAATACGTTTTAAGGAAGCAAAGCTTATCCAAATTTTCATCGCCCAGAAGATTTCTTATTTTTGTTGCAAAAAGTCAGACCGCAGAAAAAGCACGTTCTGATTTCACACTGGTAGGCTTAATAGTCATTAAAAAAATATACGCTCTTTGCAAAAAATCACCACTTATCCTCTATTTTCAAACAACATCATTTCCTTTTTAATTTTCATCGATAAAGTCTCACAACGAGTTGGCATGTTGGGCAAATGTGCTTTTTTTATAGCTTTATTAAGTTTGTCTGTTATTCTTTTGCTCTTTTTAAGAGACTCATAAGCTGTTAATGATGTAGCGGGATTTGTAGCGTCTAGTCTTTCAAGTAACTCAACTACTAATTTGCGATATTTTATTGAATTCGGAACTGTTACTAGCTCTATTTCAGATTCGGACTGAATGTTGTTTCTACCATTGTGTAGATACTGAAGGATCTCACTTACATTGGTACACCTTTGTTGCATTTGAAGAACGAGAGATGAATGCAACTTTTAACTTAAAACGTTGTTAGCATCTTTAAGTTTTTTTAACATAAAAGTTATGGCAACATCGGCTGTAAACAAATTAGCATCCCGACGGCATTTCCTCGATGCCAATTATGACTAGCATCGAGATCAACCAATTTATAGAATTTATTTATGCAAGCTTTTGTTCTGATAGCTCAATACACTTATCTGCAGATATTGATCCCGCTATACGAATTCAGCCTAAGCTCCAGAACTGACAATTTCGTCCATGTAAATTAATATTCATGTAGCAACAGTTATGCAGTGATGTCCATTCATCAAAAGATAAAGAAAATCTTTCTCCTACACCGAATTTAGGTTTCTTTTTGCTAGTTATTTCAGTAATTAAAAAACTCCTTATTTTTTTGCTGTAATCCACAACCATTACAATTTTAGAAAATTTACTGTTCAAATAACCAGCAATTTTATTTTTTATTAAAACTTGTACTATAAAATAGTTACAAACAGATAGTGTCTATTCGAGATAAAAGTTGTAAGAAACTTGAATAAATGCGACTAAGCACCAAAAATTTTTAAGAATGTAACTGCAATCCAATTTCAATTAATATAATAAAATTAATCCAATTATTCAAAAACATAATTGCAAGAATTTCGAATTTCTAAAGTTCGAATTTGATTGCAATCGAACGAAAAAAATAATTCAGGAATTTTCAATACGAAGATAGTCAAATCTTAAGCGAAGAAATTTTAATTTAAAAATGCTCAACCGAAAACGATTTTTAAAAAAAACCCGGGATTAAATGCTTTGTTCTGGGATTTCGGGATTGTTAAAAACCGCGGAATCCCTGGATTCCCAACCCTATTTCCAACCTGCTAGGAGTAGTTAACCCTCCAAGTTGATAATATGGAGCTCAACATACTTTTTTATATAATTATGTATCACTCAAACATGTCCTTAACAATCCTCACAAGGATTTTTGGTCGGGATATTTTTGTAAGAACAGCTTCTTAAAGCATTTTTTAAGTATGCTCTCAAAACATTTGACTTCCGAATGTTCTGCGATTATCCCATGAATCTTCGCTGAATTTTTCACTTGAGCGGCTAGGCTATCAATAACTTACGAATATTCAATTCGATTCAATTGTTTTAAGTTTGAAAGCTGTTGCTTGGAAGAACAGCATGTTAAAATAAATTTGTAACTTTTTTTAGATTCTTTTTTTAAATGAAACGAAAAAAGAAATTTGTATTGTCAAGAAAATTAGAAGCGTATTCTTTTACCTTTTTTAGATAAAGAATAAGCTTCGCTTTATAATATGAGGATTTTTATCCTGTAAAAATGATGAGCTTTAATATTCCTGGTTTTGCTGGTGCTTTTGTAAATAACTCATCAATTTTAAATTTTTTTACTGTATTTGTAATATCTTCCATAGAAATTCATGAAAAGTTATGGCATCAGTTATTATAAATTATTTCTGGAATTTTTTTTGTGTTGCTATTCTTTTAACAGTCCCACCAATAGCATCTACTGGTCCTTTCCCATGTGAAGCAGCAAAAAAGTTCCATAATAACTTTAAATCATGCTGTTCTTCCAACCAGGATATTGCTGATGCAATAAAACAATTTTTAAATTGATTACTTGGCCCGTCTGTCCAAACCTTCAGTATTTTAACACTTGATTCAATATGCTTAGATAACAAATTATGAACAAATACAAGAATAGATTCTTTTGAATGGCTTAAATCATCTGAAACTATGACAGCTGATGAGCATAAATTTTGGTACCAAAATGCAGCAGTAAAAACAGTAACTTGCTTCTTGTGCCAATGTGCTGACTGCACTTCATCTTGCCACAAAGTTAAAAAAATTTCAGCAAAATCCAATTGAAGAACGGCTGTGTCTGGATTACTTTGAAGTTGGATCTTATGATCAAGATATGTAATTGATTGTTTCTGTTTAATAAAATAATGCCAAAGAAATGAAGGTAAAGATTTTGAAAAGGTGCTGTAAAGATCATCAATTCTTCCCTTTTTTTCAATTTTTTTAATATATTCCTTTCCATTACCTTCTGCAACTTTTTCCCATTGGTACCATGTAATGCATTTATTCTTGTCAATTTCATTCAAAACAAATACATTATGAAGCTTTGCAGCATCTTTACATGTTGTACACATATTATTATAACAAATGTCTTTTTCACTATCACATACAATGCTAAGAGGAAACTTATGTGAATACAATGAAAAATTTGAATCAAACTTGTGCGAGGCTTCAAGGATAAGAATTATATTTTGATGCTGTTGACAACAACAAACGTTTCTTGACATTGAACTAGACAAAAGCACATGTGGTGGGCGTTAACTAGCAAACTTTGATTTTCCGACTGATTCTCCAGGATAATCACTTTTAAAAACAGCATAAGCTTCAACAGCATTCAACATACAAATGACGCTTTTGCACAGTTTCTTTCTTGTTCTTTAATCTCACCACAATGTTGTCTCTTTTACCGGGTGCTTGACGGGATATATTATCACGCTGGTAAAAATCAAGAACCAATTTTACAGTTAAAGCATCTAATGCATTTTTACTAAGTATTTTTTCTGGGCTTGGGATTTCATTCATTTTTGTTAAAAGTTTTTGTACAACTTTAGCCCTATTTCTGGGTGTTTTTGGTAGTGCTGACTCGGCTCTATTAATAGCTTTTCTAAGAGTGCTTGCAGATTTGTAAGGGGGTGATGTAACAGCTACGCGATTCTGCTATTTTTTGTCTGCTCTTTCTCTTTCGCTGCCTTTCTTTTTCTCGTTCAGCCTCCAAATTAGCGAGTCTTCTTTCTTTTCTTTTTTTTGATTCTTTTTCTTTAACTACTTTTAGGCCAAATTTTTCTTACTGCTTTTCACGATATTTCTTTTGACGCTTAGCATGAGTAAGAGGCATGTTAAACCTTGAAAGATTAAAAAAACAAGGCAACACATTAGTTATAGAGATGCACGTATTACATCTAAGGCTCAATGGAGTTACAGTTATCCCACAGAGAGGCTCTATGTATTTCAAAAGAGAGCCTCAAGGATAGCTGAGTATTCATCCTCCAAATATTGCCTATACAAAACATACCTATAATTTGTAGTTTTTGTAGAAAATGTAAAAGAAAGTTGGCCGCTCAATAATCTGGGTCCTTAAAGTTGATGAAAACTCAATTGTGGTTTCAGTTTAGCAGTTTTAAATTTTGTTTTAAATGTTGTTAAAAAATTGTCATGCCGTGACATCACGACGTGACATAAAAAGATTCTAAAAATAACTTGAGCTAATTATTTTTTTTAACACAGTATTTTTTTAGATGTACTAGATTGAGTTCTCATTGCGCTGGATTTTTGAAACAAACGATTGGTACTCTAATTGTCACAGCGTGACAATAGTGGTAATAGCATTTGATTAAAACAAATGGTATTCTGAATTCGTCTGGCAATAATTATGTTTTTATCATAAGTAGGAATGATTAGTGCAGCTAAGAACCTAATTGCAATGAGCAAGACAGTTTTTTAAATTTTTTATAGATTCAATTGAATTTTAACGATTAAAAATGAATTAAATTATTGCAAAAACGCCTACTTTTACCTTCTGTTTCAGGCCATATTATTTTTTATAATAGCGGCATACTATAGTATGCTATATATTTTCTGAAAGAGGAGAAGTAGAGCGTTCTACTGATATATAGTATTATCTATATTGGGTTGGTTTGATTTTATCATTTTTTGTGAGACGGTCGTGGAATTGCTCATTAACAGTTTGGCATACATTATCAATTGCTATACTAGGCATACATTAACAGTTGCGCACCATGTCTTTGTCTATTCTGATTCGAAACAACTAGACGAGGGTTCACTAATAATTTGATAAATACTTGTGGTGTTACTGCCTTTGAAATACCAACTGAGCTAAATCTAATCTAAAATTATTACCTTTAGTGTATTCATCATTGACACACTTAAACAACTTACTATCAATAAACAAACTAAATAAATTGAGAATCTTGTTTATTCTAAATAAGATGAATCTAAATCTCACCTGCTCTCCAATCCTAGTCTTAACGCTACTTTCACTCTAACTCACCATTAAAATCTCATTTTAAAGGTGAAAAAAAAAAAGATGAAAGGATTGGGTGTTTTAAAACTTTTGGTCACCTGCAGGCACCTTTAGGCATTTTTTCTTTAGGTAAATGTCTCTAACTTTATTATATTTAATTTTTGTTCTTTTACAAACTTTTCCTGGTGTAAAAATGCAAGAAAAATGTGTTCAAGTGTTTTGATCGATAGTTTAGTTAGGTGTCTTCATCTTTATAATAAACCACATATAAATAAGTATATAACATACTTCATTAGTTTAATCTTAACAGAAAACTTGTTAGCGTTTTTAAACTGGTTTTAGTTAAGGAGACAGACTCAATAATCTGACTGCGTCAGAATGGTTATTGGCCAAAGCATACCCAATTTATGGGAAAAGCGTGCATAGGGGTCAAAAAATATTATCTTAGCGTAGCTTTATTCCACTAGAAGCCTGTTTTCTAATTCAGTGTATTTAGTCAACTATGCAAAAAATGGTTTAACAATTTTGAAGAGGAGTTGCTTAAAAAAAATACGTTTTCTCCGATACAAAGAGAAGTTTTGAAGCCGGGTTTGCAATTACTTAGATGTATATTACCGAGGAGTATAAATCAACTCAAAACTGCTGCGGTTATCACGGATCAAGGTAATGCCGACCTAGCTGACCGAAGAATGCCACTTGGATGGGGTGATAGCGAACACGTCAAGGTATTCTATGATGCAAATTTTGAAATCTTTTTATTTTCTCCGCGGAAAGTAATTTTATTTGAATATCCAAATTGAGTGAAATTTTGACTTCACAGTGCGCCA
This sequence comes from Hydra viridissima, assembly GCF_058129835.1. Classification (NCBI taxonomy): domain Eukaryota; kingdom Metazoa; phylum Cnidaria; class Hydrozoa; order Anthoathecata; family Hydridae; genus Hydra; species Hydra viridissima. The sequence continues at coordinate 7,073,520 of NW_028324305.1, forward strand.
ATAAAAACACCTGTAGAATGAGAACCACTTTATATAACTTTATAAAAATTGGTACAAAAGTAGCCTGTCGCCATGCCAAACTCTGGATAAAGTTTCAGTCGGTTAAAGATTTATGGCAGTTTTGTTTTAAACTTTGTTAGTTTTTTGCTACATATACCTCAAAACGTTACCGATTACTTTGATATTCGGTCACTTTTTTCAAAATAATCGTTATATAAGTGTTCTACTATGTAATACCAACAATTTTTATTATAATTGTTTAATTGCTACATGAACCGTTTTCATTTTATAGACCAAAATATTGATTTGCTATTTAGCCTGAAAATTTCAGCATTACCTAAGGTATAAACTACTTCCAAAATGCATAAAAAATGCTAAAAAATGATTGAAAAGCTTTTCTAAAGAGACCTACATGGAAAATAAAAAATATTTATTTCTATTAAAACAGAAAAACTGTGAGAAAACAAAATATATGTTATATTGAGTAAGATAATTGACTTTAGATAAGTTAACTAAGATAACTGACCACTAAAAAGATCGGAGGGCCAGTCTGAGGAAAATCAATTTTAACAGAAAAGGTTTGTTTTGATACAAAATTTGTAAATATTTTATAAAAATAATTCCAGAGGCACAAAAAGAGAAAATCTCTTTTAAAAGTTTTCTAAAAAAGTAATAATTTTTGAAAAGAGAAATGTTATGGAGGGCAGAAAAGTCCTTTGAAGAGCGGTAAAGATCGTCTCTTCAAATAAGTATCTTCTAAATTGTCATTAAGTGTGACAAGTATCATTTAATTAAGTAATTATAAGTATGTTCAAAATTTTAATCTTTAACAAGTATCATTAATTTAAATAGTTATAAGTATGTTGTAAATTGTAAGTATGTTGAGTGGATTGTTATCCAATATAAATTTAGGTTACGTTTTCTAAAAGGCAGAATTACTTTGCGCAGGAAACATGAGGGAAAGAAGTTGCACTTCCCCCTTTGTTTGATTTCAAGTCAATACAAGTGAGACTTGAAAAAAGAGGCAGGATGAGCCATTGCTTAATCTGCCAAATTAGTTGTTCAATTAGTTAATGCAAGGAAAACATCCTCTTGAAGACCAAACCACCATTGAGAAAGAACCAAGTGTGCGTTGCAGATAATGCCTTGGCCCTGTAGGAAAAAGTTTGTCACACAACTGCTCTCAAATAAAGTACAGGGAAAACCTCCAATCTTTATTAGCAAAAGATAGCAAAGCAGCCAAAGAAATTGCATCTTGAGTTATTTCCAATAGAGAACCATCCCTGGAAGGAATTATTCGACTTACAAACGCATCCGGCATCCATATACATGTTTTGGTTTCATATTAAGATAGTGCCTTGTCACCATCAAGCGCTTCAAAATTGACCCCTCCAGCTCTTGTAAATGTACAAAAAAATACGAGCCTGTCAAACAACGGATTAAAAGAACTGGTCAAAAGTATAAACCAAACATCCATCAGCATAATGGTAGCCAAAATTTTACATGAATTTCCTAAGAACAGGTCAACACTTGTAATTTCTTCACCTGCAGTGACTAAAAAATCACAGACGGAAAAGGAGATTCTGGTACAGTTCGGGTTGTTGCTCACTGCAATGATTTGTCAAGTCTAGTGAATTATGTTATTCAATCTTGCAAAGTTTCTGGTGGCTATTTATTTAGCTCGGAATTGATGATGGCAAAGGTTTTCTCAATTTTTGTCTAAGCATTCTCGATAATGCGCTAAGGGATGAAACCAGCTTACCGCCAAAAAAATAGCCTTTTACTCAAAAGACTGGCAAAAACACTGTCAAGAGAAAAACTCTTGTTGCGGTATCAGAAGATTCGCCAAAAACTCACTCCAATATTGAACAAATCTGGTCACTAATTAATGCAAATGGACTTAAACTAACTTTGACTTGTGAAAGTTGCAAATATAATTTATGATCTTCAAACCCATTCAAGTATGCACCTTTGCATATGAGGTGACGTCAAATCAAAGTGTTTTGCCAAATCTGGAAACTTACAAACAGTGGGCTCAATCAAATTCAGACTCGAGTCTTTTCAGTAGTCAGCCGGAGTTTTTGCAAATGCAAAGTTGTTCGGCAATGTCATTTGAAGGCCAATCATCAGTGGGCCTGACAATATTCTGATTTTGGAAATCATCCCACCAATCGAATTGTATCCTCCTCTTAGGAGTTATCAATCATCTTTTCAAGATTCTTAAAACTACTCGGAAGAATAGAATAATAAAAATAATAAGAATAAAAGCTGTTAATAATAGGAGCTATTAAGTAGCTAGCTGCCCTCCACATTCAGAATACTACAAGTAAATCAGATTGTCAAATCTACTTTTAACGGCATTTTGTCGACCATGAAGTGATGATGAAGTGAAGCTCTTGTATTATTTATAACTAAACACTAAACACAACAATAAATGATCATTTTAATCACCTAATCATGCATGGGTTTTCCTCCATTTAATCTGAACTTCAAAAAACAACAGATAGACTTTAGAAAACAACAAAGTTTTTTATTTGAGGATCTTATTGATCAGAGAGTAAACTTTAATTAGACAATGTAAAAGAAGTTAAATTATTAACGAAGTTGCGGAATAATTTTAATTATTTAAACTGATTCATTTATCTCAATAAAATAATTCATTTAGGCCTTGTGATGTGGGGTTATTTCTTATCATCTAGTGTTGGTCCTATTCACAAACATCGGCCATCGGGCATTTGATATTTATTTTGACCTTATATATAAGGTTAACATGCCGCTGTTTATGACAATTCAACAGGATAACTGTCCTAAGCATACGCTTACAAAATCAAAGAGACGTTGATATAAGACAATCGGATCGGCCATCCATCGGTCGATCGATCATCCATCGATCGGTCTCCAGATTTAAATCCAATAAAAACATTATGCAAAATTTGTAAAAGTTGAGGGAGCTAAACAAACGCCAAAATGAACATAAAACATCTATGTTATTTCAGTATCAAAATGCCAAACGATCAAAAATATTGAGTTAGTCTTATGTTCAATAATGCACTATTTAACTTCAGATTAACTCAATGTTATGTAGTTGTTTTAGCGCAAGATATTTTCTTTTTAATTTTTCTGTTCAGATTAGAGGATTAACAACTGTAAATTAATCGTTTTTCGAAAAGCTCTCGGCTTGTGGTGTAAAACACGATAAGCTCTCGGCTTGTGATGTAAAACACGATAAGCTCTCGGCTTGTGATGTAAAACTTCATTAAAAATGAGATTATACCTGAACTTCTAGCTCGGCAATATGAAGTTGCGGATTTCCTGGAGTTTTTGAGATAAATACATATTTGACGAGCTCTGCGTATTGAAAAGTTTGCACCGTTTTATTGGTTAATATGCCAAGTAGTTGACACTTGTCTTCGTCATCATATACTCCAGCTTTTAACGCATATCCATTCAGTCGCTCCTGACAGCAACCAACTCGGTTATAAACAATAACACTTTTTGCTCTATACACATAGTTTAAGTCCAATTTAAGCCAGTTTTTGTCGCCATAGTTTGTGTGCATAAAGTTGTTATAATTTCCATCAATTGCATTTTGGCCCACAAAAGTATTAAGAATTGACGATAAAGTGACTTTTCCACTTCTTGCAGCATTCCTTGTCTCTTAAAAATGGAAGTAACATAAAGAACTATAAAGAGTACATTTATTTAAGATATCTTCCAGAATTTTTTATAGCATCTAATTTTACAAGTGATCTTGTTAAACATTTTTAACTCATTCTAACATTTTATTCTGCATTTTTACATTTCATTCTGCATTTTAAATAAAATTAAAGCAGATTTTTATTGGCCAATTAATCAAATATACTTTTTCGCAATAAAAAAGTGAACTGCATTATACAGCGAAAAATAAAACAACTTTAATTTAACAATATATTTAAATCAAATGAAATCTATTACCTAAGCAAACGTACGTATGGTTATTGTCATCTCCGCAAACATCTCTGCAGTATTCTGTATTATTGCAAGGGTTTACATTTTCGCAGATTTGACCAACCTTAATATGATAACATACTAATAGTATAATAAAGTGTAAAAAAAGTTCTAGATATTTAACATGTCATGGGCCTTTTAGAGATTAAAATCTACCAAAATAAACACATTTACCCTATGAATTTTATATATATATATATATATATATATATATATATATATATATATATATATATATATATATATATATATATATATATATAATTTATGACAAAAGAAGAATTTATTTCTTTTTTATATATGTTTTGTGAAAAAAGAAAAATCTTACTCTTTGATCACTCGTGGTATCAGTGCTATACGTGTCCCATTCATTATTTACCTTTCTTAATCCAACGGAAGATATTAACTCGCAAACGGTTCCATCTTTCTTGTAGTTGGTAAGAATGCACGAAGGGTTGGTAATGCAGGAAACGATGCAATCTTTTCGAGCTAACATTGATAATGACATGTTTACATTTCCATTAATGTAATAAGCCGACATGATATTGAATTTGGCGTACATATTGCATGGTAGACGAATGATAAAGCCATTTATGGTAACAGTAAGTATGAAAAACCAATGTAACTTCCTATATTAACATTGATTAAAAAGATAAATGTAGTTAATTTTTTTAATGTTCATAAACAGTAAAAAATATTTGTAACATAATTACATAAATATATAATTGACCCATAACTGTTTGGTAATTTTTTACGTGCAGAGCAAAGAAAATAAAAAAAAGAAGACTAAAACCAAACATTTGAACAAAAATTTTTCATTTTAATTCACAAATGAAAATCTTATTTATGGCTTTCAAAACGAAGTTTTAGTCTAATCTAAAAGTTATGAATCTGCTGCAGTTGTTTTCTATTACAAATTTCATCAAATCTACTTTTAACGGTATTTTGTCGACTATGAAGTGATGATGAAGTGAAATACTTGTATTATTTATAACTAAACACCAAACACAACAATAAATGATCATTTTAATCACCTAATCATGCATGGGTTTTCCTCCATTTAATCTGAACTTCAAATAACAACAAATAGACTTTAGAAAACAACAAAAAAAAATTTATTTGAGGATCTTATTGACCAGAGTGTAACTTTTAATTAGAAGATGAAAAAGACGTTAAATTATTTACGAAGCTGCGGAATAATTTTAATTATTCAAACTGATTCATTTATCTTAATAAAATTATTCATTTAAGCAAACAATCGGCATTTAACCCTAACAATTTTGCTACATCTTTTGTTACATCTTCGTGGGGAGAAAAGAAAACTGAATTTTGATTATTTTGATTTTTACACATGTTAAAATGTTTCTTTAAGACAGATTTTCACGTTTGTGGAAGGCAAAAAGAAAAACACTAGTTTAGTAACCCAGTGAGAAAAGTAGTAAAGGTCCGTTAGCGGCGCGCTGACGCAGGTTAAATATAGATGAGCCAATGGCGGGCTTTGCATGGTGCAACAACGTCGCCATGCGCCGTGCAAGGCCCGCTATTGGCCCATCTATATTTAACCTACGTCGGCGCGCCGCAAACGGACCTTTACTACCTTTCTCACTGGGAAGTATCTACCTGCTAGAAACGATATGGTGAAAGACCTTAGGCAAGTTTTCCGTAAAAACAGTTTTTAAAAACACTTCCTATCCAACCTGAGCTTCCAATCCAACATAACGAGCTGATTCTTTTTCGATAACTTTTTTACATATACCTACCATTTGTCATAGAATCAATAAAATTAAGGTTGATCCATGTTAATCTAAGACTCTGTAAAACGGTCACAATAAATTTTTTATTTCTTTAGTTATTGGTTGATTAGGCTTAGCTTTTATTAGTTAATTGATTCCTTTTTTTTTTTTAAACAAAGTTTCTTTTAAACTGACGAACAACAAAAAGTTATCTTAACTTTAAAAAACTGGTGTTGATTAACATTTCTTAATTTCTAGTAGTTGGTATTTTCGTTTGTATTACAAGATATTTTTGGTTCTGTATTTTATCCGCAGTTCAATATTCGCAATTTGTTCATTTTTAAATACTAAGCGTTTTAATATTTAGAATTGTAAAAGAACTAATGATCTGTTAATTCAATTTCTGGCTTAATGTAATAATGGTATAATAATACCATTTAAAATCTCTGTTCGCTGAATTGCTGAAAACATTAAACGACTGCTGTAAGTATCAGAGCAAATGTTTCTACTAAGATAACGACGACAGGTAAATGGTAGCGGCGACATATAAGCATATAATTGTTTACTTTTACGGATTTAAAATTGGTGATTAAATAAGACTCAGTGAAGAGCTGGTAAAGTACGATTTGAGGAATTAAAAATGCATTTAACTTTTTTGTCTCAGACAACAGCAAGGTTTCTTTGATACTACTTACATAAATACAGGTCACCTTCGAGAAACCTGTACAAAGATATCAACGTTTAAAGGTTGCTCTCTACACATATTGATCTACAGTCGACGAGTGCGGGAAGGGTACATCATCCATTCCGTTCTAATATTTTTACAGATAAACCTATTTGACCTGAAAACATGCTGATCAGATTGTTAAAACTAAATTGGGAGGATGTATGGTGTAAGATCATAAGACTCAGTAGATTCAACTATAGTAGTGTAGGCTAAATGTTGCTTCTACATCTCTTGACAATATTGATATTTTAAAGAATACAAATAGAGTCAAGAATAGCCGATTCTTTACACCTTTATAAAATTACTTTTTTGAAAAGACGCTAAGATCTATAAATATGTCTATTTTTTCATCTTTTTTAAGAGAATTGAATACTGTGAACAAGTGGAACTAACTTCTACATGCTGTGGTGGTCAAGGAATTAGCACACTTAAGTAATTGATTTAATGATATTTTTATAAAATTTTTACCGTTGTTGCATAACTCTTCTGTGTGTGAATTTTCCGTTGTGAATTTAAATACTACATAGAAATCCCTTTACAAACAAAAAGTAGTTGCGGTTGTCAACTTTTTACATTTTGATTTGAGCTCATACTTTATTTAGGCCACCACATCATTTTCAAAAAACTTTAAATCTATTTTCTCATTGTAATTCAATTATTTGGTTAGGAAGTTTTTCTATAACGGTGTACTACAGAGATGTTTGTGAAGATAACAATATCCATACATACGTTTGCTTCGGTAATATTTTTCATTCCATTATAATTGAGCCCTTGAGATGCATAGTGGTATAAGTCACTCATATCTAGTTTTGAGATACAGAGGCATTTAGTAGACATATCATAAATCATCAAACTGTTTTAGAGGAAGTTTCTCTGGCTAATTGTTCCAGCATCATTATCGATATCATTAGACTTATACCACTCTGCCATGTAATAGAATAAACAAAATACTAACCATTGGTGGCAATAACTCAAAATATTGAAAAAAGTGACTTATACCACTATGCATCTCATGGGCTCAATTGTTAATAAGCTTACAGTGAAATTTATGCAGTCACTTCAAATTTATGCAGTTTAAAACTTTTATGAGGTTTAGAATCTTAATGTTAAAGCATGTAAATTGCTCAGTTTAAATTAATGTATTTGTCGCTACATAATTCAAGACATTTTTCTGAATAACTGAAGCATGTTGCAACGGCAATGGTAGAAAATTTCTTAATCAAGCTATATGTACTTAGATTTGTTCTTGAAGGTGAGTTACTTCTATTTTTAAGGGACAAATAATGCTGCACGAAAAGGAAATGTCACAACATCGTCAACTTACGGTTCTTTTGTGGTTCAAAATGCAGTTGATGGAAATTGCATTTTGAACCACAAGCAAAAAATGCTACTATTTATAATCGAGTTAGTTGCTGCCCAGAACAAGTGTCAATTACTTGGCATATTAAGCGATCAATTGTTGCAAACTTTTCAAAACGCAGAGTTCGTTAGGTTCATCTTCATCATCAGGTTCATCTTCATCATCAGGTTCATCTTCATCATCAGGTTCATCTTCATCATCAGGTTCATCTTCATCATCAGGTTCATCTTCATCATCAGGTTCGTTATTTATCTCAAAAACTCCAAGAAATCCTGAACTTCAAATTTTTCGAACTGGAAGTTTATGTATAATTTCATTTTAGGATTGAATTTCCTGCAAAAAGCAGAGAGTTTATTGAGCCACTTTAGTTTATCGAGCCACTTTAGTTTATCGAACCAATTTTGTAGCATAAAGCCAAAAAATTGTGGAAATCAATTATACTAATCTAAATGCATACAAGAAAACTAAAGAAAATCTTATACTAAAATACTTGCAAAGTATTGAGTTGATCTAAAATACTTGCAAAGTATTGAAGTTGAGTATGTCAAGCACCTTAATAGTGTTACATCCACTCTAAAGTGATAAATAGTATATTTATAGAAATTGAGTGAACATATCAAATAATCGGCTGTGTTGATGGAATTTGTTTTAAATATACTTAATTTTATTTTTGTAGAAATTTCTTTCAAAAATTTTGATGGGAAAAAAGTTTTTTCTTATTTTCTTAAAATAGTTTGTTCTATTTTATTTTCACCCACGTTGCTTTTCTTTTTACCCATTAATTTTGCATTCTTAAAACACACATATGTGTGTTTGAAACACGCATGTGTTTGAAACGGAACATGAAAGTCTTTTTACTATTAAATTAAGTGAGTTGGGGTGATAAACTGGTAAAACAAGATGTTAGATTACACAGGCCTTACAAAAACCTACTTTAAAGATTTCCCCAGATTCTTATGTTTTTGGATGCGCCGATTTCGAAAACAATAATAAAAAAGTCAAATGACCAATTTTCTCCATTTTTTTCATATGTGAATATGAGAAAAAAAAAATTTAATTTAATATCTGGACATTTTGACATACTAAAAACATACAGTAAACTTAGGTGTATTTGGTTACCAGCGGTGGTAAATGGCACCTTTAGTGCTGCTCTTCTAACGGCTTTAAGTAAAAAAAAAGCTCTAGACTTTTCATCGCTGAAGGATGATTATTACTTATCAAAATGTATTGAATATATAGATTTGAGAGAGCTCTGAACACAGCTTAAATGCGCAAATGGAATGTTTAGTCGCTTTTTAAAATCTATTAAATCGAGTTCATTGAGTACTATATTAGGTTTGGATTCTGTCGTCTGTTCATTTATTTAATTAAATTAACTCGATCGATATATTAAATTAACATTATTAATACGAACATTATTATTAACATATAAATTAATATTAACATAACTTATTTAGTGTAAAGCATAAAGGTGAAACCATTATGGTTTCGGGGAGAGAGAGAAGAGGGGGGGGGGGGGTTAGGACAATATCCTGGTCTGGTGTTTAACCAATTACAAATATCGAAAAGTGAACAAATCACCATATCTTACAGGATATCTTTAAAAGCTTCATGAAATCTTTTGAAGACGAAAATGTGCTATTAAAATGGACGTTTATACACGATAGCAACCCGAAGCATATTTTCAGTTTTAGTTTTTTTTGAAGTTTTGCTTGTTTAGCGTTTCAATACCAGTCCTGTCAAAAACATTTGGAACGTTGAAAAGCATCTAAACCAAAATTTAGAATGAATTGTAGAAAATTGTGGCGTAAGGCTGATACTCAATTCCTTTATTTCTGCTCTAAACTTTAGTTGAAATTTCAATACACAGTTTGGTAGCAATTATGAAACAGAAAGACAACTAAAAAAAGAAAGTAAATACTCATTTTTTTATAATTAATGTGGACAAAGAAAAATATGATTTTGAATAAAAAAATAGAAATTTGACAGCCTCAATTACTTTTTTAAAGAAATTTAATAATTTAGGCAGCTCTGTAAATAATTTAATTTTTGTCGTCTGTTTAAAAGTTTTTAGTTTTGTGAGATCCTCGTTGAAAGAACTTGTTGTTAGTTAAAGTTCTGTTGTCACTAGAAAATCATCAGTTGCCATTTAAAGTTGAGAGGAAAACTCATGAATGATTAGGTGATTAAAAAGATCGTTTATTGTTCTATAAGGTGTTTAGTTATTTGTAAACAATACAAACATTTCACATCATTGAGGTCAACAAAATGCCGATAAAAGTAGATTCGATGATTTTTGTAACAATAAACAACTGCAGTAGATGTATAACTTTTATGTAAGATTAAAATTTCGTTTTGAAATCCATTAAGGCAAGAGTTTCAAACTACGTACTAGTGTTATTTGTAAAGTATTAATGAATATATTTGTATGAAACAATTGAAACATTTATTAAGCATTTTGAAGGAATAGAAAAACCAGCAGTAAGTATAATTTTGCATACATTTAGAGTCATATTGTAACTATTTGTTACTTTATTTTTTTTTAACCAATAAACAAACCATCCACGAAGACATAGTTAATGACTGACACACCAAACTGATCCACAGAAACAGTCAAATAAATACTCTTGTCAAACAAACTATTATTATATCGTTATCCTGAGGATTCTACTCGATCATTTACAGCGAGTCAACGCAGATTTAGATTTTGCATTATTCAAACCAGTGTTGTCTCAAACATATTATTCACTATGTAAAAATTAAAATCCTCTTTAACTTCACAGATTTTTTGAGATAGATTAGATTTGTTCTTGATGGTGAGTTACTTACATTTTTAATGTTCAAAATGTTCAAAATGCAATTGATGGAAATAATAACAACTTTATGCACACGAATATTGGCTTCAAAAACTGGCTAAAATTTGACTTTGGCTTCAAAAACTGACTTAAGCTATGTATATAGGGCAAAAAGCGTTATTGTTTACAACCGCTTTGATTGCTGCCAAGGTTGATTTGGTATGGTTAAAGACTAGAGTGTATGACGATGAAAACAAGTGTCTATTGCTTGGTGTATAAAGTGATCAAATAATGCAAACATTTCAAAACAAAGAGCTTATAGAAGAGCATCTTTTCACCTCTTTTATTAAATATTTTGAAAATGAAAATACACTGCCAAAGCGGACGTTTATGCAAATTAACAACCAGAAGCATATTTTAAATTGAAGCTTGCTGCATTTTTCAATATCAATCGTATTAAAAATATTTGGAGCGACGTTAAAAAGAATAAAAAAAAGTTAAGAAACCTAAAAACTTAAATAAATTGCAAGAAAAAAGTGAATAAAGGCTGTTGCTGTTCGATTCCTACATTTCGATGTTAAGTTTTTTGTTAAAAATTTGACACACTGATTAGAAGCAACAATGAAGCAGAGCAAGGATTTATGTTTTGGCAGATTTGACCAATCTAAATAACATTTTGTTAAAGAGTGTTGTAAAGATTTAATTTCTCTTAAAAAAAACTGGGAATGTAAACAAGGTTTGCATTCACAACTTTTGAAAATCATGCGAATTATTAGCACAAAAAAAAGTCATTATAACCGAGTCCTAAATGAACTATCGAGAATGAGACATGTTGTTGCTTTTTTTACGATTTTATTTTTTAAACTGAATAACATGTTCGAGAAACAGATTTAGATTTATTTAATAATTTTTCTTCGACTTCTGCTCGATTATTTACAACAATTCAAAACAGATTTCTGCATCAAACAAATCAGTGATTTGTTTAATGCAGAAGAATAATTATTAAATAAATCTACTTTAAATGAACGTTTGTTTAACAAGAGTATTTATTTGATTGTTTCTGTGGATCGCTTTGATGTGTCTTAAAAAAAAGATTTCAGTGCAATAGTAACAAGATGGCTCTAAATATATCGACTTTATAGAGCAAAAACGTAGTATGTCCAAAAAACAAAATATGGAGAAAAACGGATTTCAATTTTCAAAACCATTTGTAAAATATAGCAAAGTATTATGTGGGGGCATTTTATCAATGATTACATACTACCATGTATCTAATGTAGGATAGTGAACATCTTAAGTGGTGTTGTTGATTCCAAATGACTTTAAATGTTGAAATTTGTTAAGAGGATGAACAAAAATGGACATGCAACATTTGTGCTCTATAAAAAAGTAAAGAAAAGTCTTATTACATTTGTGCAATATAAATAATTCGAACACAATTGTTGATCAATGTAATTTAATCCTTAATAAAAATACATCTGATAATCCTTAAATTATCATAGTAATAAATTTAATAATCATGGAACAGGGAAAATTATGAATACTGATTATAAATAATTTAAAAAAATATAATTGAATTAAATGAAATAAAATTGATAATCTTGAATTTATCATGAAATAATCATAGAACATATAACATTAAAATGTATGAATACTTTAGCACAATACTTCATGATTACTGTAACCCTAACCCTAATTAAACAAAATAATTTAATTTTAACTTTTAAACGTCATCATCAGTCTCTTCAGTGGCATCTGGTTGTGGAAGGCGGTCTCTGCATTTTGCATTGCTTGGCAGATCATGGTAGAAGGGTGCATGTTCCTGAGGGATGATGCCTGATTCTATAAGTGACATCAGATCATTCTTTTTTGGCACCGAGATTGACAGGCGGCGATTGTAGGCAGGCGCCAATGACAGATTTGCAAGCAAAGTTCCATAAATGAGTCACTTTTTATGGAGTATTTGTATTGAATAATGTATGGGGAACTCTTTTCAAATCGCATCCATTTTATTTTCATCCACTGCACTGCTTCATTAAGAGCAATTTTTGATCAATTTTTGACGAATCTTGATAAGGCTTTCAGATCATGTACATCATTATGGTACCTTCTTTTGACAATAAAGAGTGGATTCTGCTTTCTAGCAAAACCAATTATGAGCTCTCACTCTCGGGTTGTGTAGACTTTTTTGTGCCGGAATGCTTTCTCAATAGTCGCATGCCTCCAGATAACTATGACCTGATTCCATAAACTTCATGGAGTCTGCCTCCAGATAACTATGACCTGATTCCATAAACTTCAATATTTTTTAAGTTCTGGACAGCATACAGCATTGCTGATGCAACACAGAGATTCCTGTTTTGACCGCTACAGGTATCTGAAAATGTAGTAACGTGTTTCACAGTAGAAGTAAGATTCCCTAAATAATCTAGAAGAGCAGATCCTATTTCATTGGCGCCTCTTTCACCTTCGGTTTCATCCCACAAGTAGCAGTACCCTTGGTGTGATGCTGTCTCAAACAATGTAAAATTGTACACAGCCAGCTTTCTTTTGTAGTATATCTGAGCATCCCCCGCATGCGGTGTCACCAAAACAGCTTCCAGGTCAAAGGTAACTGCAAGAAAAGATTTGTCATCATGAGCACGTTGTTTATCAATGTATTTTTCTTCCATTGATTCCTTTTCTCTTTGTTTATGATGATCCCATGCAACTTTCAATGTCAACATCCTTGCTTCATCTGCATCACTGTAAGCATTGCAAACAGAGCACTGATCTTTTTTTGGCTTGAAACATCTGAGATTGAAAACATTGGTAAAGATCTGTCTATATTTGTGTTCTTTTACCGGTGGTAAGTTCAGGCGCACGCAGTAGTCATCTCTGTAAAGTCTGTACATTTGTTTTATGTTCAGGTCAGGTGACAAGTACTGTTTGTTAGAATTTTTTCTACAATAATGTGGGAGAACTTTTGGAAAAGTGTGTATATGATTGTGGACGTGTTTAACAATGTCCTGCGAAATTTTGTTGTGTGCTGCTCCTCCTTTTCTTTTATCAGATCCTAAAAATGCCCCAGAATCACCTTTTCCCGCTAATGCCAAATCAACAAATCTGAAAGAAAATGAAAAGGTTTTGCAGAAAAAATCCTGACAAACTCTTTTCTTTAAACCATCATATGAGAATAAATAATATGCACGACTTTTTGTTTTCTTTTTCTTAGGATCTGACGCTGCACACCTGGAACGCTGTCGATTGATAAGCTCTTCATTAACAAGGCTGCACAAAAACTGTTTTTTAACATTATAATCTTGAAGACTATAATATTCCTGGCAATTGTTGACTCGATCTTCCTCCGATATTACAGAGTTGCATGTAAATCTGCATTTGTTACAATCAACTGGTTTGGGATTTTTAGCAGGAACTGTTTTGCCTTTTCTGGTGACATACAACAAACCATTATTGCGTGCCTTTTGCCTAATACTCCGTATCCATTTTTCAGGTTCTCTTTTTCTTTTTCTCCCTTGTTTGTCTTTTTCAAGATCAGGAATATGCACATGTTGGTCCAAGATTGGTGAAGAGAATACCTATCAATGAGTTGATCCAAAGTAAATGTTTCATTGAATTGATGTGGACTAACTGTTTGGATGAGTTGATCAGAGCTACCTAAAACACAAACAATAATGTGACAGTTAATAATTTTGGCTTAAATATTTAAATAATAAAATCATAATATAAAGTTGTCAAAAAGGAATAATAATATAGTTATCTATAAAAATGGTTAGTTGGTTTTACTTTCTAAAGATGTAATTTATATTTCACAGTTTAACATCTAGATTTATTATTATTATTATTATTATTATTATTATTATTATTATTATTATTATTATTATTATTATTATTATTATTATTATTATTATTATTATTATTATTATTATTATTATTATTATTATTATTATTATTATTATTATTATTATTATTATTATTATTATTATTATTATTATTATTATTATTATTATTATTATTATTATTATTATTATTATTATTATTATTATTATATAGACATTCTAGATTTAGTTAAATAATGCCTCCAAGTCCAAAGTGGCTAAAGTACATGCTATATAAACTTTAGACTAAGGGTCTAATTCAGCACCTGCCTTTTAATACTTTTAATTTCAATCATGGCCTGATAATAATCAATCATATAGAGGCTATGAGTATGACGCCTATGAGTCAAGTATGAGTATGATTATTGCAGTTTGGTACTACTAGTCTAGTAATGATGTGCCAGTATACTATTAATAAGTAGTAGTCTACTTACTACTAAGTCTACTAGATCTAGTACGTGAACTACAACTGTTAGTGAACAGTTATAATTGTAATAATAGAACTAGACTCTACTCCTCTAGTCTACTCTGACTCTACTAAAGTACTATCTAGCCTCCTCACTAGACTAGGTCTAGGGAACTAGAACGACTAGATTATGTTGTAGGGCATATAATTTAATATTGTGATAATTATTAATCAAGTTAATATAATAATATTTTTCAACATACCTTCTTCAAAATCATCCTCTTCATCAAGGAGCTTTAATATTTCTTGAGCATTGCGAAAAAGTTTAATGTTTTTTTTGGTGGCCATCTTGTTTTGTAATATGTCCGGCAAAAACGAAACAAACCAAATAGTTGCCAGGGAACAAATGTTGTATGTCCAATACTACATTTGTGCTCTGTTGATTTTGCTAAAATCAAGATATTACACTTGTGTTTTGTTTTATATCTAATGATGGATATCACTTGTGGACATATTACAAATGTCCTCTACAAGCTTATGTTACTGCCAAAAACAATATAGTAAAACATTGCTTTCATAAAAATGTGGACATACTACGTTTGTGCTCTATACAGTCGATATACAAAATGTATACTTAATGCTGGTTTTCCTCCTCTTTCAAAATTCTCAATGAATATTCCAAATGTTTAATACAAATATATTCTTTAATAGTTTTCAAATAATAGTAGCATGCATTTTGAATTTTATTTAAAAATCCTCACCTGACCCTTTTGAAACTCTTGTCTGAAAATCATACTTACGTTATCGAGCATAAAATATTATAATAAGTTTTTATTACTTGTTAAGTTATAATTCAATGTTTCAATACTCTATTTTTATTTAAAAACTTATTAACAAAAGACTTACAAATTTTTGCTTGAAATCTTTTTTTCATCAATTTACAAAAACAGCTAAATTGAATAATTTAGTTATAATTTCAAGTAATAATTTTGTTAATTTATTCTCAACTAAATAATTACTTAATTATTTGTAATAATTTCAAATGCTCTTTCCTATGGAACTAATGCCACATAATTAAATAAAACAAAACTGATATTCTATACTTTACAACACTGCAAGCATAGCATTGGCAATATTAGTTATGGGGTTTTTGGAGGCCATTTTTTTGACTTTAACCACTTTCAGTAGACAATAATGCCAATCCATCCTATCTGTCCTGAGAGATTTTTGACCAGTGGTAAAGTTTAATTATTTTTAAATTCGAAAATGAGCGTTCTACACTAGCCACGGTTACAGGTAAAGTTCTAAAATGTACACAAATAGTTTCCAATTCTAGAAATGATGATCGCATTTTTGCACTAGCAGCAAGTTTCAATACATCTGCAACTGAAGTTCATTTATAAATTCACGACGTAACGATCTTACTTCTGATATCAGGTCTTTACTTTCATCGTTATGGTACAATTTGACTCTGTATTATTCAGAGAATCAGAATAATATAGTCAAATTGTATCATCATCATTCATCGGAAGCAAGTTTATCAAAAAACTTTGTTACTGTATTTGAATTGCAATGAACTTTGAATCAATTTTCTATTTTTCTACTTTGGAGCTAAACTAAAGACTTTCCCAAAAAACTGAGTAAAGAATGTAATTCATTGCAAGTCATACTTTAGTATGTAACATTTTGGGTGATATTGAATTTTTAACCTACTAGATACAACTTACTAGAGATAACCTGATTATCTCTAGAAGGCTACACTTTGACTGTTGAAGAAAATTGAAAAAAAAAAAAAAAGACCATAGGTTTATTATACTTAATAACTATTATTCTTAGTGGTATGCCGAAATAGCTCAGTTGGGAGAGCGTCAGACTGAAGATCTGAAGGTCCCTGGTTCAATCCCGGGTTTCGGCAACTCTTTTATGTTATTTGATTAAAGTTTCTGATTTCAGGACAGTTTGAAATGTTGATCGTAAGGTTATGATGGGTTTCAAAGATAAACCTTTTCGTCTTATTTGATTGAAAATGGGCTCCTTGCAACGAGAATATTATTATTGATCTAATAATGTTGATTAATAATATTGATTCCAATAAATTGTAATGTGTAAATTCTGCACAAATTTAAAGTTCGCAAATTTTTATTATTAAAGTTTTTAACAAGTGAATTGTAAAAACGCGTACAGAAAAATGTAGACCACAGCCACAGAAAATATTTCATGTCTTAGCTGGTGTAGTTACTATAGTCTAATATAACTTGTAAATATTTGAACACAAGAAAAAAAAAGCCAAAACTAAACCAACGTAGAGTCTTCTAACGGTCCTATTATAAATTAAATCCTTCTAAATCGATGGCAACTTGCATTCCATGTGGAAAGCAGATAAGAAGGGGATCTAATAATTCTGGTCAAAAATCGTTTTCAACAACTCCACTGCACAATCACGCCAAAAAGTTTCATTTAAAACTGTATGAAGAGGAAAGAGAAAATAATATTGAACCTTCAACATCTTCAACTCCACAAGAAAGTTCAAAAGGTAGCAAGCTAATTTGAAAAAACAAATGTCTATTGAAGATAGTATTTCACCAAAAAAGAAATGAGATATTAATGATGAAAAGTCAAAGCAAACACATAAAAAAATAACTATGATGATCACTTTAGATAACCAACCATTTAGTATTACTGAAGATGATGGGTTTAATGGCTCATTTACAGCCTAGGTATCTAATCCCAAGCAGACTTTTTTTTTTCAGAGAAAGCGCTTCCTGTATTGTATGACGATATAAAGAAAAAAAATTTAATGAAATTAAAAAATCACAGTCTATAAGTTTCACTTCAGATAGATATTTTGACTTGTCCCTCATCTAATGAAACATTTATTTCTTTATCAGGACATTAGATAAAAAAAAACTTTTGAACGCAAATATGCTGTACTATATGCTTCACATTTTCCAGAATCTCACACAGGAACAAATATAGCTGGGAAGTCAATACGTTAGAAAGCTGGGAAATTAATTCAAAAAGAAGATATATTTTAGTTAAAGATGGTACAGCTATATGTTTCTAGGAAGAAAATTTTCTCAAATAATATCAGTCCAGTGCACAATTCATTTATTGCAGCTTGTAATTAAGGATGCAGTTTTATCCCAAAGTTTAGTGATAGATTTATTAGCTAAAGCACAAAGGATAGCAGGCCATTTTAATCATTCATCGAAGGCATGTACAGAACTTAAGTTATTGCAACAACAACAAAATGAAACACCTCTTTTTTTTAATGCAAGATTAAACTCGTTGGAACATAAAAAAAATGTTAGAACAACTTTTGAAGCTTAAAAGAGCAAATCAAAATATTGAGCTAATCATAATGAGCTGCCAACATTCACATCAAATGATTGGAAATTCATTGAAAATCTATTGCATATTTTGAAACCATTTTATGAACATGCTAAGTTTATGAGTTTTGAGGTTTGTAGTTTGTCAACAGATGTTCCAAATATATGATAAGAAGTTGATAAAAAAAAAAATGACACAGTTTAAATAACAAAACAGCTTTTTGAATCTTTAAATAAGAGATTCTTTTCTAAAGATAATCTAGATATTACAAGTGATGAGAGATTTTTATCCACCATTACTGATTCTCGTTACAAGCATATTTCTTCTTACTGATAAAAGAGAGCAAGCAAGACCAATTCCATTAGAGGCTATAGTGAAAAATCAAAGAAATAAAAATGAACTTTCACCAGAGGCTATTAATATTGTGCTAGTTCCAATCATTTAATACTAAAAACCAAAAAAAAGAAAGTTGATTTGATAGAGAATGACTTTAATTCTTGCTTTTTAGAACCTACGGAGAATATGAAGGAGGTAAGAATATGAAGGAGACGGAGATAAGAATCTGTTTATAAGAAAATTTACAGCAAACCTGTCTTTAAATAGTACTTTTTCAAAACTAAATAAGATTATCAATTTTTATCATAGTCAAAATTCATTCAATTATTATTTTACTATGACATTACTGTATATTATAGATAACTGATTTAAGTGTTATATCTGTTTAATTCTTGTAAAACTTTTGTAAATAGTTTATGAAAATTGTTTTGCGAATTTTATTTTATAACATTTAGTAGAATATTAATAAAATTCGTATTTTGTAACTTCGTTTGCTATCATTTTTCAGAAAATGATGGTCACATAAATTCAGATCAAGTCTCCCTTGTACAAGTTGCTCACGAATTTGATGTTTTATTTAATCACTTTATGATAATTAAAAATGCTTTAAATTATTAGAAACATAAAGAAAAGTTTCCACTGCTAAAAGATTCAGCCCTTAAATTATTAACACCACCAGGATCTCCTATATTTTCAGAGAGATTGTTTTCTGAATATGGAAATATTTATGAGAAAAAGCGACCAAGGCTACCTTAACTCGGAGAAATGTTATTGTTTATACATCATAATGCAAATAAATTTATAGATGAATGATAAAATCTGTAGTTCTTGTGGACGGTTAGTTTTTAATTCAACTTAAACGATATCTTATTGAACCACTTTTTAAATTTTATTTAGCTTCAATTAAGATAGCAAGAAATTTTAAAAAAGAAACTTTTTTTTTATAAACAAAATTGAACTGTTTACAATTTTCAATTACCACTCCCCTCAACGAGGAAGAAACTAATAAGCAAAAATGTAAAAAAGAGTCTCAAAACAACATAGAAAAACGTTTTTTTTCTGCGAAAAAAACATGAATGCATTATTATTACAAAACATGCTGTTAAAAAACAGAAAACTTAACTTTTAATGAACAGCGCAAAAAAGAATCCGACAAGTTTAACAGCCACACACACCATCATCCAATAAACTTGTATAATTATTCCGATTTGACAGTAAAACCTCAAAGAAGCAGAAATGAATTAACAACGGATGTAGTTAAATATTCTTATCATTAGGCGTTTTGTGAAACACACTCTTTAGCAAAATTTGTGAAATTTCGAAAAAATTCTTTAACAGACTTAAAAAAAAAAAAAATCACGCAAAAAACATCACAATTAACAAGAAGAGAGTAATTTAGATATGAACACCAAACATTAATAATAGATATGGACACCAAACAAAAACACAAAATAGAATCTTGTCAGCGCAATTACAGTTTAGACGTGGTGAGCCATTCAAACTCCTAAAAATTAAAGAAAAAAAATGAAATCACGGAAAAAAACTTCTTATAGAACTAAAGAGGTATGCTAGAGATTGATAACAATAACCAGTTTTTTAAGATTTTGTTGCCCTTTTGAGCTTGTGACTATTTTAAAACCCTTTTTCCCCTGCGATCATTTTTAAATTGGGAGTTAAATATTACTTTCTAAAAAAATTTTTTAATCTTTTTATACCTGCGTTTTGCGTTGTGAAGAAGCCTCTATATGAATATGTATCAATGATGGTTTTTTTGTTTCCTTTAAACTCTTCTCAAAACTATGAATTAAATCATCAGTTGTAACAACATCGTAGCCTTCACAGTTAAATGCATGCATGATCCTTTCGTAGCGATTGGCTGGGTCAAGTAAGACGGGAGGAATTACCAAAGGCAAAGTCTCTTGAGTAGCTTCGTTTAACATTTCATTCCAAGTTGATAAATCCATACCATTATAAATACCGTTGTTGTTAGCAACAACAAAAATAATAGGTAAGCGATACCTTGCAGCAGTTTCTATTTCCATTGCTCCAAATCCAAATGCACTATCACCTTGTATACAAATAACTTTCTTGGGTTGACGACCTTCGCAAACGGCTTGAGTTTGCTCAACAAGAGCAGCAGCAACAGCAAATCCAGCGCCAACTCCCATTGTTCCAAAAGAACCTGCATCCAGTCTAAATGTGGAAATATCTGTAAGAAATTTATTACTAAGACGAGAAGTTTTAATTTAAAAATGAGTTCTTTAAGTTCTTTATGAAAATACAGCAAAAATATGAATTAGCGAATAAAATATACCTGAGTCGTGGTTTTTGATTTTGCAACATAGTTCGACCTATATCCATTGTGTTTGCACCCTCATTCACAATAATGCAGTTATCCGGTAGAACTTTTTTGATCTGAAACAACATTAGACCCATTTTTAAAAACTTTTCTTAAAACCAATATTTGTCATAAATATATAAAAGCCTAAGAACTAAAGATTTCTTAAAGCTAATTTCTTTTTTAATATTTTCTTTAAAAAATTCTTTCTGCAAAATTAAAAACAACAAAATTTAACTGGGATACCAACAGGAGCTTCATACCTCGTCATACATTTTATAGAAATTCATCGGAATTCCACTTGCATCAACCATCATCTAGATGCAAAAAGAGTTATATAAAAAATGGAGAAACAAACAGCTTTTAAAAACTTAAAGAAGATTTTAATATCTAAAAATGCGTTACAAAATATAGACAATTTATTAGACGTTAAGTTCATCAATATTAACAACAACAACATCAACAATAACATCAACAACAATAACATCAGGCATAACAAACAATAACAAAACAAAAGTTAATGAAGTTTTTTTTTTTTACTTTTCAAAAAATAAAAAAGATAAAAAATAAGCACAATATTATTGGCTAAATGTTTATTTCGATGAAATAATAACATCTAAAAAATAAATAACTTGATATTATACTAAATATAAAAATATCGCTATTCAAAATTGAAGTCGTAAAGTTGAAATCTTTTTCGCAGATTGTTCGCGCACGTAGACTCTTCTTCCTTAGAAAGTTTACATTCTTTCCAGTCAACACGATCCGGAAGATTTAACAGCGAAGGACTGGTCAACGCCTCTCTATATTTATAAAAATTAAAATTTAAAGTAAATTGTAAAGAAAAAGAAGAAAACCAATTCAACAGGAAGGAGTAACTTACCTTCCGAAATGAAGTGGCATTCTTCCTTTTACTTTATGCAGCAGCCGTTCCCCAGAGGGCAGTTCGACTAAGAAATACGGAGTTGTCACCGCCACCATCTATAAGCAAAAAAAAACAACACTTAAACAATTTTTAATAGTGTTCAAAAGAAACAAAGCATGATGTGTATGTTAAAAACCTCACGAAGATCTTTTTCTGTCGGAATCTCAATAAAATCCATCCCACTTGATTGACCAAGATCTAAAAATGTATCTTTTATTTCCCCACAAAGATCAAAAGGTATTCCAACAACCTAATAAATTAAATTAAAATAAATTAAAGAGATCTTGAAACAACCTAATAAATTAAATTAAAATAAATTAAAGAGATCTTGAAAAAAAAAAAAGACTTTGATTTAAACAACTAATGTGTGTGTTATGTAATAGCACGAATGCTAATTGTTACCTGCAATTGTAAATGTTGAGTATAGAAATTCCGTTCAAAGGAGATTATAGATTTCTGTTCACTGTTAAACATTTTACGTAGCCCCTCTTTATACCGTTTTTTTTTTTTTGTTAAACAAAAAAAACTATGAATTTATGTCTATCATCATCATCATATAGCAACCATAAGTACGCACGTTGCTATATATTAAATTTCGAAAGTATTAATCTACATTTAAGAAAAAAAAAAGATACTTCTCCAACTCCAATCGAACATCCTTAAAATGAGAAACAAATTAATACAATTTAAATGCAAACGCGTAACTTATATTTGTAAACAAAAATAAAGACGCAAAAATTTTATACGTACATCAGGGAGAACTACAGTAGAGTTATGATGAGATATCGGTAATACAAGGAGATGATCGTTGTTAATAGCGCCTTTCGCTACTGCTAAGTAAGTCTAGGTAAAAGAAATTTTGTAATCACATTGAAATGCAACTTAATAATTTTTACTAACTTAGAATCGAAAGTTGGAAATTATAGAAAACAAACTGACTGTTTCTCCAACACTCACAACCAAATGCTTCTCAACGTCTTTGCTGCCCAAACAAAACCAACAATCACTTGTTAGGGTTGCTTTTTAAATATAAAATAAATTTTATACAAATAAAAGATTTTATAGACTTAAGATAAAAAAAGAAAAGAAAATCTAATAACAGGTGTTTACAAATTTTTCAATAAAAATAAAGAAGTAATGCTTTTTAAGTTTAGTCTCAAAACTTAATGAACACTTGTTAATGACAAAAAAGAAAAAAATGTTTTGCATATTTTTTTGTTATATATATTTTTTCAGATAATATTTTTGTATTTTCACAATTAGCATCATTTCATATTTTAAAACCTATCATTTTGGTTAAAGATGAAATGAAAAGTAATTTATCAGGTCTTACGTGGTCCTTTAGGGACTTTATGTTGCTTCTGCCCCCCGGCATCTAAAAATGAATTTTTTAAAAACTAAAAACAGCTATTTACAATATTTATGCTTATAATGTTAAAGAAAAAAAAAAAAAAAAAAAAAGGATTACAAAAAAAAACAAAGAACTTTAACACACTCAAACCTCCTTTTCTCTTAAGATCTTCTCTGAAGAAAAACTGCTCTGTTTTCTATGAATAACCAGGTAAAAAATAAGGTAATTTTTTTCTCTCTTTTTATATTATAAATTGATGGTTTTTGGTATATACTCTTTTCTTGGTTAACTGAGCCAATTTAAGGGTAAAAAAAAAAAAAAAAAAAAAAAAAAAATTAGAAGATTAACATTTCACCTAGAAGTAAACTTATATTATTTCATCTAGAAGTAAACTTACCTGAATTTCTATGGGATTCAATTTAACATCATCGTATGGGAACTCAGTTGTATCAGGAGGTTGTTTGATAAGATCATCACGTACCATGTAGCACAATGGCTCAATCGAAAAAGCATATATTGACTGAAGGCAAAAAGTCATCTTTACAATACTTGAAAAACTTTCACTCAATAGCAACATTAACACATAATCTAAATTATTGAAACCTTTTCATTGGTTTCGTTAAATGATGGAGCAAGAGCAATGAAACGTGAAACATGTTGTAAACTACCTCTCAAGACCTTGTGATTTCTAAATAACAAAGAAACCACAATATATTACCTGAAGTAAACCTCATAATAATCTTTAAAAAACAGTTGCAACTTAAACTCAGTTTAAAAAAAAGAAGCTCAAATGCAAAATACTAATTTAGAGCTGCATACCTATATGGTTGCCTTTCATAAAATTTTTCGTTATGAGAACTGAAGTGATATCTTGGTTTCAGTGATGCAGCCAGAAACGATACAGAAGGAGATTCATTCCCTGATGATAGCTGCAAGTAAAATTAAAAATTATAACTTTTTTAAAACTATTGTGATATGATAACAAAAAGGTAAAAGAAAAACAAACCTTACCGTTGATTTTGTGTATTTATTAACATCTTTTGGCCAAGCTGATGTTAACAGAATGTCAACTCCGATAAATTTATCATCTCTAAGAAGTTGCTCATTTAAAGCAGAAACATCTGCATGCAAAGAATTCTTCATGTAGAAAAAAAAAACATAAATTCATATGCAAAGTGGAAATTTCAAATGCTTTTTGATTCTGTAAAAGTTTGTTAAAATATGAGAGTTTGTAAAAGTTTGTAAAAGTTTTTTACTTTGAAACCTATTTTTTATTTATTTTAAAAGACGATAATATAAATAAGTAGTATAAATAACATGAATAAAATAAAATCCAGAACTACTAAAATATTGTGTACTTGTGTCACTAGATCCTTAACAGTAAAAAAAAAGTTGCCAATATTTTTACATAAAAATTCCATGGTACACACAAGTGAAGAGGGCCCACTGATATATGCTATTTTTTTCCAATCCTATTTAATCTTTAAACTTACTATTTCAATAATATGTTTTCACCTAAACATATATGATGAACTTGCATGATAAAAATCTTATAAGATAATTATTAAAAATTAGATTTTTTTTGTTTTACTATCAAAAGCCTGTAACAAAAAAATTGAGTAGGAGTAACATTAGGTACTAGAAAAGTAAAATAACTAACTGAGCTCACATTAGATTCTTCAAGGCCACTCAAATAAGCAACCATTAGACCAGCAGCTGTTGTGAAAACTCCTTTTTTACCTAAAAATTTGTAATAAAACAAAATTAAACAAAGGCTGAGAGTCCAAAAAATTCCAAAAAATCTGTTTTAAAGTTACAATGTTAAAAGTGATAATGACAGCATTAACATATAATATTGCTATTATTTTCAACAAAATACTGCAAAAAATTTCCTGAAATTAGAAACAGATGTAACTTTACCAAGATATAAGACATTTTCATAAAGCTCCTCCCCATCTTTTAACTTCTCCTTGGAATAGAAAACTTCAAGCTGCTTTGATGTTGGTCCCAGTATATATACTGGAACTTCAACTACAACAAATTATATATATATATATATATATATATATATATATATATATATATATATATATATATATATATATATATATATATATATACATATAAAGTTTATCACTCTAATTTCTTAAATGTAAAAGCAATTTTTTAATGGTATTCTTCACCTTTTGATTTGCTTAAAAGAAACTGTTTCCAATTTTCTATGGATTGAGGATTGGCAGAGAAAAAATTTCCAGTGCATAAAACCATCTAAAGTAATAAAAAAAAAATGTGCTTTTTGAATAGAAACTCTAAGTTTTCTAAAACTCCTTAAAAATGTTTCTACTGTTGTGATTGTGTCAATTGTTTTATGATTGCTTCTTTTGTATTACCATCACTACTATGCTACTAAGAAAAAACCATTAGTTCTTCATTCACATAAGATTACTATTTATAACTTTATTACACTTTCGGCAAAAAATTATAAAAATTTTAATGGACTTTAGAACTTAGCAAGCTTGATGGTAATTAATGATAAAAATACATAAATAGTTGTTATAAAAATGAAAGGGAAAATAGCAGCATACCTCAAATGGACCATTTTTTTTGTTAACACTCCCTATACGTTTAAAAAACTTTGAAAAGTTGCCATTAACACTTCCACAAACTAATCTAATAAATAAATCAATAACAATAAATAAAAAAAAAAACTTTAAAAAGCATAAATAAAAAAACACAAATAGCAGTAAAAAGAAAATTCAAATGAAAACTAAGGCCATACACTCCTGAAATATTGTTTGAAATTTAAGGTCACACACTTCTGAGATGTTTGAAAACTAATATCACACTCACTTTTAAGATATTGTATTATTGAGTTGCATATTTGCAGCTTAGGTAATAAGCTGATATATCTATTCAAGATATTTTTATTAACAAATCTTCATTTATACAGGTATTTAATGAAATACTTACAAATTTTTACCATAATTTATCACTTGCATAACATTCACTATACACTTAAGGATATTAAAATGAGGCTTTTACAATAAAAGAAAAAAAAAATAACTCTACTTACATTTTCAAAGGTGCCATTTTAATTGTTTGCTGATTATTATTTGATTAATTCAAATTTTTTAATCTTCTGTTTAAAATCAATAACAAATGTTGTTATTTTTTTAACAGTTTGTGATTTTCTTACACAATGCAATAAAGAATTAATAATAAAGAATTATAGCGTAAGAATTAAACAAATACAACATTTAAATAAAGAACAACAAAAAAAAATTTTGAAAAAATATAATGGGAAACAGAAACCTACTTATAGAAATAAAAAAAGGAATTTCATCATCACTTATTTGCATACAATTATATATTGATAAAACAGTCACAATAAAACCAAATTAAAAAATACAGTAATAAAAAAAAGAGAAAAACAGCTATAAATAATTATAAACAAATACAAATATAAAGAAATATAAATATAAAAAATTGTAAATAAAAAAAAATGAAAAAAAAGAGATTTTTTGTTTAAACATCCTTTCAGAAAAAATCTTTACAAACCTAAATTTTAAAAGAGAACATGTAAAAAGATGAACATGTAAAATATAAAACATCACTTGCCTTTGTTTTAAGAAAATTTTCTTCTATCTTATCGTTAAGTTCATCCCACCACATGTTCTTTAACCCAAAACTTTTGATAGCTGACTTATCAAATTCATCTATTAACTAAATATTATATACTTACTTATCAAAATAGTAATAACGACTTTTTTAAACAAAATTTTTATATCTTCTATTTGTTACATTTTTTTAGTTGAGTAAAAAGATTTAAATTGGGAAAAAACCCCATAGAAGATTAAGGTAACAAAAAATTGCATAAAAAAAACTTTTTAAAATTTTCAAGCAAACAGCAATTTATATTTTAATTTTAAATATTGCTGGTAAAAAACCAAAGCAAATTAAAATTAACTTAAGTGTAGTAAACTAATTAAGTAAACAAGTAAACTAATAGAAACTTGTGAAACCTTATACTTCCTCATACTGACAAATTTATACTGACAAAATATCTGATGCCTAATACTAAATACTAAAAACATTAAACGGTTTTTAATATGTATTATGAAATTACATATGCATTTGGTAAAAAATTTTATTGATAAATATATCAAAAATATTCTTCCTCAAATGAGGGGCCTGATTAAATTGAAATGAAATAATGTAAATAACAATACCTGTTGTGTTATTGTAACAACATCACCATAGAGAGCAACGCTTGCTTGAACATTATTACCTATTTCTTCAGGAGCAATATCTAACTAGTTGTAAAATGCAGAAAATCAAAATTAAAAAAAAAAAAAAAAATACAAAACATTTTAATTTTGCAAAATAAAATATTAAAAGTTTTAAAACAGGTGGTATTTATGGCAAATAAAAGGTTTACAAAATTATTAAATATGATTTATGTTAAATACTTGAATGATTTGAACATCTTTATTAAACCGAGGTGGATAGCCAAAATGCAACATCCAATTAAGTCGAGCACAAACCAGAAAAACTACATCAGCTCTCTGTAAAGCTCTAAATATTAAAAAAATTGGATTTCAACTTTAGATGCAAACAGGATTTTTTTTTTGAACTATAACAAGGTAAATATTTTAGTAAAAAAAAAAGTTGTTTCTGTAAAATGTTCAGACCTTGATCTTGCTGCACTTACACACTGAGGGTGAAGATCAGATACTACTCCTTTTCCCATAGGCGTTGGAAGAAATGGTAAGGAAGTTTTGTTGACAAATTCTGTCAGCTTGCTGCTTGCATCTGCATATGCAGCACCTATATTTTTTATTTAAAAAAATTGATTTATTTTGGTGTTTTTTTGTCAAGGAACCATTTTCCTATTTCAAAAACCAAAGATCAAATTTAAAGAATAAATAAAAATATTTAGAAATATAATAACACAGTAACATAACATCTTCACCTTTCCCTATAATGATCAAAGGACGCTGTGCTGTTAACAATAAACTCAATGCACTTTGAATTTTAACTTGGGGAGAACAGCTAATAAATCTCAAAGGAGATCTTTTGCACCATCTAAATAAATAAAAGAAATAAGAGGTTTGAATTTAAAAGTACTTTAATTATCTGAAGATCTTTCAGAACTCTTACAAAATCTCATCATCTAAAACATTTTTGCTAATCATATTTCCAGGCATATCAATATAAGAAACACCAGGTCTTCCTTGTAAACAAGTTCGAACAGCCTAAATAATTTTAAAAAATATTCAGAAAAATATATTAAAACACATACAAAAAAAAAAAAACAATTTAACGCAGAAAAAAGATTAAATGCAAATGAAAAAAAAAGTTAAAATGGTATGAAAACATAATCTTTTAAATAAGAAAATAAAAAGGCTAAAAAAGAAAAGTAAAATTTTGAAATAATTTTATTAGTAACTTTTCAACAAAAAAAGGAATATCTTCAACAGAATTTGGGCGTGCACTGAACTTGCAATATGGTCGAGCTAATTCAACCTAAAAAGCAAGTTAAAAAACATAGGGCAATATGATTAACTATACAGAGTTGCCTATAAATCAAGGGATATTGGGAACTTTTGACAAATAAACTTTTAAGTTTTATAACCCTTAAATGGAACAAAATTCAAAAAGATAAGTAGAATTTTTTTTTTAGTTAAATAATTTTTTATTATCTAAATTCAAGCTAAACAAATGAAAAATAAACAATACATTAATATATTTTAAACACAATACATTATTTGAACTACCAGATAGAAAAATTGATTTTATAATTCACTTTTGGTTTTTGATTAAACACAGTATGATAATTAAAAAAAATAAAAAACTCAATTAAGTAGAAAAATGAAACAAAAAATGTTGAAAATGAAAATAATAAATGATGTTAAATGAATTGCTTCATTTTTTGCTAACATTTTTCAATTTTTAGGTTCTACAATAATACTCATCTGTTAAAAATATAGTGCTATTTTAGTCACCCATTTCAACAAGGGGAAGATATCACACAGAAAACTAAATGTAGCTCCAATAATAAAATGAAAATTATAAACCATTTTGTTTTTAAAACCTGGGGAAGCTCTTGGAATCCTCCTTTTTGCTCTTGATTAGAATCCACTGAACCTCCTATCACTATCAAAGGCCTACAACCAAATTATATATTATAATTGGATTTACCAGCAAAAAACAAAATTTTATTTAACTATAAGCTCCTTAATGTAAATGTAGAGAAAAAGTGAAAACCTGATTACAACATACACCACATTGTCAACAAAGTTGTAATTAGATTTATTCTACATGAATTGGTATAAACTTCAACTGTGCTGCCACTACTGGTATATTTAAAACTGCAGCATTAACATTATGATAATGATTAAAATATTTTACAAAATGCATGTTGTTTTAAAGAGTGTAAAAAAGTGAGATGCTGGATAAAAAGTATAGTATTTGCAAGTAACTATATTTAAAAAAAAGTAATTCACTTGTAAAAAAAAGTTTGCTCTACAAGTAAATAAATTAGTTTTGTAGAACAAACCTTGTTACAAAGTTTAAAAAAATAACAGCCTATGGACAGAAATGTATTGTAACACAACAAATTTAATTTCTTTGGTCACCATGATCATCCATTGTCTCAGGCTTCCAAAGACATAAAGAATTGACACTAAGACAAAAACTAACATTGTCAGAAAAGAATGTTGAAGGCTGCCATTGAAAAGTTCCAAATAAAATTTTAAAATAAATGAAAAAGTACTATCCACAAATTTTTGTAGAAGGTTAGAATGCTGAAGGTTGCATTATAACTGAAGGGTGCCAAAAAAGGTTGTGTTTGTGTAGTTATTTCTAGCATTTCTTGTTTAAGGTAGTTTTTGCTGATGGAAATTTATTCCATATACAAAGGAAAAAAAAAAGGGCAGCAAAAGAATTTAAATCTAAAAAAATTTTTTTCAGTTAGTGTGAACTAGAGTTTTTCTATTGTGGTAAAAGAAATTTGCACATAGTTTGTCAATCAATAGATATTGCTGACACCTTTTAGTTTTAACAGAATTTCTAACCATTGTAAGATTTTCTGATTATCATTAACATTTTTAAATTTAAAAAAAAATGCTATAAAAGTATGATAAAACTGCATGTACATGCATAATTTTATGTATATGCATGATTGTATATACATGCATGATTGTATGTAAATGCATGATTTTATGTATATGCATGATTGCATATTTTTAAACAGATATATTTGTATTTTATTTAGTTTTTTGGGGCAGAAACATGCTAATGCAACTATAACACAAATATTAAATGGATTTTTTGCATTAGATAACTCTTCTTTTACATCAAACAAAAAATGAAATGAGCATACCAACAATTTTCTTTAGAATTAGACATCCCTGCAAGTGCATGAATCAAACCAGGACCTGAAACAACCAAGCAAACTGCTGGTCTAAAAAAAATTTTAAACATAATTAATTTTAAAGAAAATGAAATATTTAACTATGTGTTTATTATATATATATATATACATATATATATATATATATATATATATATATATATATATATATATATATATATATATATATATATATATATATATATATATATGTACACACAGTTAAAAAGTTTAATTTCTATTTAGTTATATAACTATTATAACATATATAGTTAAATAAACTATTTAAATAATATATAATCATAACTATAACTAAATAGAAGCTAAACTTTTTGAGAATAACCAATAAAACTTATAACTTACCTCTGAGTAAGATATCCAACAACTGAGGCAGCATAGCTTGCCTTAAAACATAAAGATAAAAAATAAAAATTTTTCCATGAGCACTAAAATTACATAACATTTATTTTTTAAATTGCACTAAAACTGCTATTCTTATTTATACTGCTATTCTTATTTATACTGCATTACTTTTATTTATATTTACTACCATGATATAAACAGAAAAAAAAAACATCATACAGCCTGTTCATTCCGCATCCCAATGTATTTAATACCTTCCTGTTGAGCAGCAACAGCAACCTCTATTACAGGTATGCCAACAATTCCAAACATATACTCAACTCCTTGCATATGTAAAGATTTTGCAAGAACACTTGAGCCGTTCATTTTTTAAAAATGTTCTCACCTTAAATGTAAAAACTACTGCATTAACTTCTTGTGATCTTGGCAACTATGGAAAACATAAAAATACCTAAAATAATCTTACAGCTTTTACTCTTATTTTTAATAACTAAAAATTTACTTAAAAATAAGTCTTAAAAAATGAACCTTGCAATTTATATTGGAAAAGAAAATGGAGAAAATAAAATTATGATTTGTTCCTGTCAAACATGAGGAATTGTAAGCCTTTAAGAAAAAAGGTGTCTTAGGTGTAATACTAAGAGATGTCTATGCATATAAAATACTGAGAAATGTCTATGCATATGAAATGGTAATAATCCCCCAAATAGGAAGACAAAAGGAAATTTATAACTTTAATTTTATAACAAAATTTCCAACAAATATTTTTTTAAACTAAAACATCAAAAAACATTTAACACAATATTTGTTTCAGTAACATTACATCATGTTTAAACATTTTTAAACATTACATCATGTTTTTTTTGAATCGCCTTTTTTTTTTCTTTCTTAAAAAAGTGAAAAAAAATTAAAACAAATCCTTCTCTTAAACATAGCCAGAATTATTGTCTGAACATCTTTACAAGTTGAGAGAATCATAGCTTATATAGTAAGAATTTATCTGAACATCTTTAAAAGTTGAGAGAATCATGCTTATAGAAATTTAAGTCTAGTTTGACCATTTTTTGCACCAGGAACTCTTTCATATGATAACTTGCATTTCTTCTTTTTAACCTGAGAACTTGGAAATTCTTCTAAACAAAAAAAAGAAAGAACCTTAAAGAAATTTCTTTTAAGAAAAATATTGAATAATAAAGAAATATTTTCTTACAAGAAAGATTTATAAAATACAGACAGATTAAATCAACAAACAATTTTACCGTTGTGAAGAAAGTGAAAATTGGATGAATTTTCTTTTGACACCTAAGTATTGAATCAAAACAAATAAAATGTGAAAAACTTACTTTTGATAGACATTCTTGTTTTTATACTGAATATTTCAACACTGGAATAATAAAAAGTTTGAAAGCATGTTTGAAAGCATATTTTAAAGCTGTAGAATGTAAAATTAATTTTTTTTGTAATGATTTATGACACATAAATTTAAAAATATATTTTATGTGTCTTACTAAAGTAATTATGATTGATAATATTTTCTATACAAGTTTTATGTACATTACATATTTTATTTAAATCATAATGTTACAAACAAATACAACAAAAATATTCACATCATCTATTCACCAAATTCCTTTGATTTAAAATCAAGTAAAACTAATGTAAAAATGTATTGGATTGAACTTTTAAATGTTGTACTGTTACTATACTCTGAGTGTAACTCTGATTACCTTTTTAAATGACTGAAATTCAGTTTGTTTGTTTTTTAAAAGCTCTTTTGAAGTAGGAGGTAGATGTAAAGATATTTCCTGTGGGTCATTGTTGTTTTTCTTATCTTGAACTTGGATTGCCTTTACTGCTTGTCTAGAAATTAAGAAAATTGAAAAAGAAAGATAAAATATCAAAGATAAGGCTTAAAGAGTTAAAGGAAAGAGTTACAAAAAAAAAAAAAAAATAACAATAATAAAATGATGAACAAAATAAGATGAAAAAAAGAAGCTATTAAAATTTATAACTAGTTTTAACGAAATAAAAACTTAAAGTTAAATAATATGCTCTAAAATATTAGACCAAAACAAAAAGAAACTTTAAGAGACAGAATGGGTAGATATAACTCACAGAGATGAAAAATGTTACAACTGAGACAGAATATATAGAAATTAGAAAAAAAAGGATATTACATGATCATGTTTATCCTAAAGAAACTTTATATTTATTCATGCAACATAAATTCACTAAAATCACTGCACATAACCACTAGAGTCACTAAAATTTAAATGTTTATTTAATACCTGGGGAGTTTACTAATATTGCTTGGCTGACTCCATAATGGTTTATTGAACTTGATATTACAGTTTTTAACTAAAAAACTATCTTTTGTATTTCTATTAAAACTCCCACCTTGATAGCAATATGATTGATATTTATTTGAAGTTGAATTAATAAAGGGAAAATTTGGTGAGTGTATTTGTATGTCCTCATTTAAATAGTTACTGTCAGAATTTGAACATAAATCAATAGATTGGTTGAAAAGCTTTGAACTGTGTTTCATAGTGCTGTTTGAAAAATATTCTTCCTGATCAGTGTTGAAATTCTCATGCATTTTTTGATTACTATCAAACTCTTTCTCTGTAAAACATTTTAATGGAAATGTTTGTAATTTATCAACATCAATCTGACCAGCAGTCCACTTTTGTGTGTTAGAACAAAACCTTTTAGAGTCATTTAAATGACTATCATCAAAGTTGGGAAAACTTGTTTTTGTGGCTGATTCATGTATTTTCTTTGAAGTTTGGTTGGTTCTAAATGTGATTGGAGTTGTTGCATTTGAATGATAATCAGAATTAAGATTTAAAAGACAACATGGTTCAAGAATCTTTTCTGAAAAATTTGTTTTTAACTTCACATTTTTATGCTGTGGCATTATAGGTAAAGCTTGATCATAATTTCTGCTCATTTTATTTTTTATTGGAGTATCATTTAGTAAAGAATAACCAGGATTTGAACTGCTACCTGGTAAGTAGTATTTAGACCTTAGATCATTTATTGGAACATTATCTAACAGGTTATTAGATATTGTATTAATTATTGGACCATTATCTATTGGATAATCAAGTGTTATGTCATGTTTTTGAATACCATCCAACTTGTAATCAGATCTTGTTTGATGATTGAATGTCTCAGCATTGTGACTTGCATTGTAAAATGCCTGACAACAGAAATTAAAAATAAAATGTTATAAAATATATTTAGCATAGTTTAAATATAAACATTAAAATAAAAAAAATAATAGACTTCAAACTATAACTAAGCTAGTAAAAGTTCACCACTATTATATGTTGTGGAATCCACTTTAGCAACTCTTTTAAGTCAAGAAGAGAATATTGAAGTAAAGTTGAAAGCGAATCAACAACTTTTAGTATTAGTTGTGCACTAAACAAGAGAGTAGCAAAAAGTGGATTTGAATGTCTAGTAAATGTTGATACAATAGAATGTAAAAAAAGGGGGGTTTTGCTATTTTTTATGGAGAGCACAAAATATGAAATTAAAGAATACATATCTCTAATTTTTATGGAGAGCACAAAATATGAAATTAAAGAATACATATCACTAATTTTTATGGAGAGCACAAAATATGAAATTAAAGAATACATATCTCTAATTTTTGAATATTTAGTTTCTTTTCAGTATTTACTTTAAACACTCATTGCAAGTATGAAAATAATTTAAAAAAAAAAAACCCTTAAATTTTCAATAAGAATTTTATACTTTACTCAGACAACAATTTTTACCAAAATGAATTTATGAATGGATAAGAAAGTAAGAATTCTTCTTCCTAAAACATAAGAAAAAGTATTTTTAAAAAACCCCTCTTTTTAAAATTTTTTTAAATCTAATAACATCTAAAATTTATAAACCTTAGAAAAATCTTCTTTTATCCATTGCCTTGATATCCATTGGTCATTATCCCAAACTGTAGATGCTTGTTTTGCGCTATCACATAAAAGACGTATAAGTGAGGCTAATTGCTGGACAGAAAATACATGATGAAGCTTTACTGAAACCTTGAACATCTGTGTAATTCTTGTAATTATCGAGATAGTCTGTGAGAAAATGATGGTAGAACCCAATCCACTGTAATAAAAGTTTTAGAAGAATTTCCATCAAAAAAGTTATTAAAACAAAAACAAATTGAACTTTATAATTTTTTGTTAGAAGTTTTATTTGCTCAATTTTCTTCTGCCTATAGGAAAACCCCGGGTTACACAAACATAGTAAGTTTAAAAAGTTCCTTTGATTTATGTGACTCACTTTAAAATGTTTTTAGATTTTAGATGTTTTCTACTTGATCTGCAGAATTCTGCAAGCAGGTTGACTTAGAAGAACAAGTCTAGGTTTCCCCTTTTTTTAAAAAAAACAAGTCTAGGTTTCCCCAAAAGTTTTAGCACATTGAATTTTTTACAGCAAAAATAAAGATATTTTTGTTTTTAACATGATTAGCTTTAACATTTATTTGTTTTAACACTAATTTGACTTGCTTAAGTAAAATTATGCAAGAAAACTATTTCTAGTTAAATTGACTTGTTAAAATACTTACTTTGAATAGTTAGTTAGAATAATATGAGAAGATGAACACTTTAGTACTAATGATAGCACTTTCACTTCAAGTTCCATAACACATACTGAATTATTAGCATCCAAAATAAGAACCCCAGTTCGTTCATCTAATAAAATGTCAGGATGAAAGTAAAAATCTGTGAAATTCTTTAGTTTGGCATAGTCTTTTGTGACAACAATAACATTTTCCTTGCTCTCTAATGTTATGAGAAGATCTTTGTCTTTCACTGCATCTTTACAACACAGCACATAGTGTTGTGTATATATTGAGATTGGATTTGTAGGAACAGGAACGTCTACAAATTATATGGACAATATTTAAAAGATATTTCAGATATTTTAAAACACTGATTCTTTAAATAACTAAACAAAAATTAGCAAGCTTTCAAAATAAAAAAAATTACAGAAATAAAGATATATTAACACATAAAAGATCCTTTGTCATTAGTAACCATTTTTAAAAAAATGAGTAAATTTTAAAAATTAAACTCATTGAAGGCTATTTTCTCATACTTTAAATATCTTAAATTTATATTTATTATGCACTCATTTCTTATTATAACTATTATACTTAAATTATATTTAATAAATTATATCACTTCTCATTACTTCTTTCAATATATATTTAACAAACTTATTGCTCATTTTTATTGTAATTTTAAATTTATCTTTAATAAAAACTCTTTTCTTCTTATTATTATTAGTACATTTAATATATAATTAATAAACACTCATTTCTCATTATTATCTTTAGCTTATATTTCTGATACACGAGAGTGTTGACTTGTAATTTTTATGACACTTTTTATTGTTGGATGGGTATTTACAATGAGAATGATTTTAGAGGAAAAAGACATCAAAAAGTTGGTAGTTTTAAGAAAGCTTTTACTTGCTTAAGATGCAGATTTGAAGATGCAGATTTGGCTAAAGAATCATCACTTATAAATAACATCCAGTACAGAAATATGTGCTGAAAGAGCAGTAAAAAGTTCTCAAGATTTGTCTAGATGTATATACATATCTAGATGTATATATTCAAATTTCTCAAACTTTATATGTATAAACATTGAGAAATTTGAATTCAACTTTACTTTGTCTAACACTAAAATGTAAATAAACTGCAAATAAATTTAGAACTCCAAATACAAATACTTGGATTGTTTTTGTGAATTTTTTATATTTTGTTTTGATGGGTGACTATTTTGAAATATTAAAGCAGATGAGCTTTTAAGTAATTATTAAGTTTCATTAGAAAATAATATGGGACATAGGTTACAAAAATGTCCATACCATACTAAATTTCTTATTGTCATTTTAAATTTATATTTAACAAACACTCAATTTTCATTGTCATTTTTAACAAATTCAATATAAATGTAACTTTCAAATTTGTACTTGCCATTTCAAAAGCAATAGAATTATTTTAAACTAACTATGAATTTAAAAAAAGACCCAATTATTATAAAAATAAAAAGTAAAAAGTAACTTAAAAAAAGCGAACAGAATGATTATTAAACAGATTATCAAACCTAATTTATTGACAACACTTTTATCTTTACTTTTGTTGACATGAATTGCATCATTGCTAAAAGGAAATATTTCAGCATTCACAACATTTTCTTGTGAAGAACTAACTAAGACATTCAATGAAACAAATTGTCGAAGTTCTGGATTACTTTCAATGATTATTTCATGCCAATGAGATTCTAATCGATGCTCAAATTGTATGACATACTGGAAATATTCCCAAGGACATGACAGCATTTCCTCATTCTCAGCAGCTAAAATAATATTTGCATCTGTGAATCTACTCATGTATTCTACCTCACATACATTTTTTTGTGGGTAAAAGTCAACACTTAGAGATTTGTCAGTATCAAGGAAAGCCTTCAGTCTATGAGAAAGGTTACCATAACAACGATGAACAAGAATAAGAATTTTGCTACGGAAATCACACTTCAACCAATTGATAACAAGTTTATAAATAGCAATAAACTTAGGATGGAAAATATTAGCTTCTTCATATTGGCAGTGAAATTTAGCCAGCTTTTGCTGTATTGGTACTAAAATGTTCCCTAGGATGGTTTTCTTTTCCACTCCAAAACCTTTCAGAACACCTAAAAGTGATAATAGAAAAAAGTTTTTGTATTAATCTAAAATATACCATAAACTTGTAAAAAAGAACAAAAATGATCTGCCTAATTTTTAAAAAATTTCCTGAGCAGTCTAGAATAGAAAGCAAAAATGAAACATGTGCAGACTTTTCCACAATTGTAGTCCTCAAACTTAATTTGATAGAAAACTAAAATTGACTGAAACAATAACAATGCATATACATTTAAAGCTTAGTTAATTTATATTTAAAAACCTACTACAGGCAACTTCAATACTGCAATTAGCAACCAGATTTGCAGCTTGAACTAATCCATGCAAAATACAAATGCTACAAAAGATATCTGCATCTAAATGTACAAACTTAAACTACAGTACAACTCTTTTTTTCAAGAAGACATAATACCATTACGACAATTTTTAAAAAATCAACTAAGTAACTACTCTTGCATACTATTGTCATTTGCATACTATTAAAATGAATATTGATGATCTACATTATAATTGAATTATTAACCTTTTTCAACATTTTGTTCTTCCTGTTTTAAAAGAAACCGAGAAAAGTCAGGTGTAATATTGAAAAAGTAAATGGATTTGTCAATAAGATGAAAGTTCTTTAAAACTTGTAAAACTGACCATGAGTCATGCTCTAAAGCATTTAGAATTAAAATATATTCTGCTGACAAGTGAACATCTAAAACTCTTGTTTTGCATTTAGACTCAATCATAGTAGTTTGTTCACAAAATGAATCTTTTAGACAAAAATCACTTGAACCACTTTTGTTTTTTATCTGGTGTTTTACAAAATAAGCTTTCTCCAAGTCAACTGATTTAGAAAT
Organism: Hydra viridissima; assembly: GCF_058129835.1. NCBI lineage: Eukaryota > Metazoa > Cnidaria > Hydrozoa > Anthoathecata > Hydridae > Hydra > Hydra viridissima. Next base: position 7,112,028 of record NW_028324305.1, read on the forward strand.
ATTGAAGGAGGAGTTTTTAGTTTGCTCAAAATTATGATTTTTTTTCATTTCTTGGTAATTGGTTGAATTGTGAGATGATTTATTTGTTTGCAACAAATCATTTTTTTCATTTCCCCTGCACATAGGTTGAACTTTTGCTGCACTAACTGTAGTAATAACTAAAAAAAATTCAAATAGGTTAATATTATATATCCATAAAAATACCATATAAAAACAATCAAATAGTAAAACAATCAGTGAGAAATATGAATGGAGAGATTAAAGTTTCCTATTCTTTTTTTAAAAAAAAGCAAAAAAGTTTACCCGGTTTTACAAATGCTTTTACTTTCTTAGTTGAAGGTAAAGGGTCAAAACGCCCTGTTCGTAACATCATAAATGAATCTAAAGGGGACTGGTAGACCTTAGGAGTACTGCACATCATTTTAACAGAATCTTTTGAGAAAGTTGTTTCTATTTGCTTTTTTAGATGGTTCAAATCAATGGGTGCTTTATCTTTATTTGAAATAAATGGCTGGTTATTAGTGGATTTTGCATCTTCATTTTTGTACGATGTTAAATATTGTAAGGATGGAAATATTTTTCCTTTAAATTTCCAGTTCATCACTTTGTCATCACCTAAAGAACAGCTTTAACATTGTACTTCACCATTGCTAAAAAAAGCAATGCTTTTAAAAAGTAAGAAAACTCTATTACTAAAAGGATTTACTCAGAAACTTTTTGATTTCTTCTAACAAGATTTGAGTTTTATCTGATTTATAAAAGAGATTTATAAAGGAGTCAACTTTTAGATGAGCTAATCATTTTCAAAAAAAAAAAAGCCCAAATCCTAAGGAACTTTATGTTTAAATTCCTTGATTTTTTATAAAAACTGTACAGGTTTCTCAACTATAGTAGACTGTTTATTTGAAGATCACTTTTGAAAGAAAAATTTTGAAAATTATTAAATTTGTTTTACTCATTAGTTTTTAATACAAAGTCTTTATTTTAAAAAATACCAGGATATTTATAAAGGATTAACTAAACCACTTTTTTAAAAGATATTCATAAAAGATCTTAAAATAGGTAAACATACCTTCTTTAGAAAAAATGTCTTTGTTAAAAGTGAAATGGAAAGAAAAGGATGCATCTTCCCTGTGTGCAACAGTGATAACTGATTCCTCTGCTAGTTTCATCTCTTTATTAAAAGAAGACATTGGATCCCAATCAAGAGTAAACTCATTCTCACTTAAGTTTAGGTACCTTTCTTTAAGTATGTTTGGAAACAATGGAAAGTTGTCACAAATTACAACAGGCTCATCAATTACTAAAACACAATGATTTATCATTTCATTTATCAATACTAATTTAAGATTTTAGTAGAAAGTACTTTTTACTATAAAATAATTGGATTTTAATAGGTTACATTATTTATACATTTATACTGAGGGAAATTAAGAATTTAGGTAAGGAAATATTATCTTTTTAAAAAATAGACAAATATACCAGGAAGTAATAGTAATAATATTTCATCATATCTTTTATCAGCCTCCCTTAAACTCTGCTCAACTTTCATTCTTAAGCTGGGTGTTAGAATGGTTCTAAAACATTTTTAAGCAAAATCTTTGTTTAACAATAAATTCTTTAAAATTAACTTCCTCTGCAATTTTGAATCAGCAGATAAACTATGTTTGCATACTTTGATTACTAGAATAAAATCATTATGCACAAAAATTGATTAATACTAAACTCACACTTTTTCTGAAAAAATTAAAAATAAAAAAATATTTCTAAAAAAGAGAGTTACACTTACAATTTTAAATTATGATGGACATAAAATTTATTCAATATTGATAAAAAAAAAAGAAACATACAAATTATCGTTAGTCAATTCTTCTAATTGTAGACACATGTCAGGAAGTTCCAGAAAACTACAGAACATGCTGTCGACATCTGAAATGGGAGATTCCAGCCTTTTGTTGTTTGGAGTATCAACTTCCATTGGTTCCACATTATCTATTTATATACAAAAAAACTCAAACATCAAAATAATTTAAACATTTGAAAAATTTTAAATACAATGAATTTGATTTTTCCTTTTTTTATTGGTGTAAGGATACACATTAGGGTGTCCCAAAAAATCATCAAATCAAGGTTCTATTTTCCAACCATTTTCTACTTGATCTCATTTCTTAAATAAATCATTTTGTGTACTGTAACTCTGAGTAGCGTAAAATTTAATGTTTTAGCATTTTTGTTTTTTTGGTGACAGATTTGTATAAATTTATCAGCTTTTATTATCTATTTATCAACTTATTATTATATATTTATTAAGTTATAAAATTGATTCAATGTATTCATTTGTAGTAGATTGATTTTTAAGAAAGAAAAAAACTTGAAACCATATAACATGTATATTACATAAAGGATACCCTTTTTAAAATTCTTCAGGTACAGGAAATTCTAAAAGCATATGAATTATTTTCAGTACTTTGGTTGGTTCCATAGTCTAGTAGAAGACTCTTTGTTCTGTACTGAGGCTGTTACAAATAACTTTTTTGTGTCAGTTGATAACAGAAAAAAATATTAAAAAACAATCTCACAATTATTCTCAAAACTTTCATAAAAGATTTAAATTCTACATTTTGAGTAATAAGATTTTTATGTTAAGTAAACAAATCAAAAATGAAAAAATCTATTGAAAATTCAAGTTCTGATTTTTTGTACACATTGTTTTGTGTAAATTGCATAAAAAACAGAAATGTAAGCAATATAGATGATATAAGCCTCAAAAATCATTTGGTAAAAAGTCAGCAAAGCATCATTAAATAACTGAAGTAACTGAAGCAAATGAATTTTTAATTGGTTTAGTTATGATTATAGTTAAAAACATCAAATAAAGAATGAAACAAAATACAACTAAAATAAACTTCTTATCAGAAAGGTTTTTATTTTTTACATTTAGTATAAGTTCAAAATCAATTCATTAACTTATTACACTTAGACTGGTATTGATAAAAATACATTAAAAGATATATGAAGAAACAAAAGAATACATTTTATACTATCAAATAATTAGAAGAACTTCTATATCAAAGATATTGACATAATTACATATAATTCAGTATCAAGAACCAAACGGTAGGCTTTGCTCAAAATGTTATGTAATGAATTTACTGGAATTATTCACGTGTGTGGAAATTTCAAGTTGTGAAGAAGTCTCAACACTAGTACCCAGTAAAGACAATAACATTAAGGTATTTTTTCATCAGGTATCAAATTATAAGATTTGAAAGGTAAAGTTTTTTTTTCTTTTCAGGTAGGGGGGGGGGAGGGAGAGCAACACCCTAAAAAACATTAAAATCATTTTTTTTATAAAATGTACTTTTTTATAAAAATGATCTATTTAAAAAAAAAATAAGAAATTATACCTGAAACAAGTTGATTTTCACCAATAAAAAATTCAACTGGGTATGTGGATGAACCACATGTAAACCATTTTAAGTTAAGTTCTAAAACATAAATAATTAACTAGCATTATTTAAAACATCCATAACGTTTTTGTTATTGAATAAAAATTTCTAAAAAATGCTAATTAAACACTATTTTAATATTGAGTTCAAGCAACATTTTAAAAAATGTTTAATAAGAAGAAATCTTAGCATCTAAAACAATTAAAAAATTCTTACTTCCATGGAAGAAATATAGAGCAATTAAAAAAGATGATGGAAAGAGGTTTTCACTTAAACCAAGTATTTGAAATATAATTTATATCATCTGAAACTTTTAATACCGGAAACTGTTTCTGTAATTTTAGGAAACTGGTTTAAGGTACTTTTTACATCCATTAAAGAATTTTCATTCGTGTTTCCATTAATGCAATTTTCAATAAACAACTCATTCTAAAAATTCAAAAGTACAAACTAACACTTTTTTACTTTAATAACATGTCACTATAAAACTTAAAGTAATTAATTAAAAATTAAATAAAATTAATTAAAATGCAGCAACTAAATAAAGTTTCATTGTAGCAATCACTACACAGAATGTCATTGGAACAACCACTACACAGCATGTCATTCAAACAATCACTAGATAACATTCAATTGTAATAATCACTATGAAATACCATTGCTATACTGAAACAAAATCTAAATCTAACTGTGGCTAAGTTAGTTTGTTTTAGACCTTAAAAGTGTTAATGTGTTAAGACCCTGAGTGCTGAATGAGTGTACTATGTCTTGAAGGTGTTAATCTGTATGTCTGAAATTTTATTCTACATTATTCTAACAATTTTTGATTAGACAACTCTAACCTATTTTTTATGTCTGTAATATGTCTTAAATGTTAGAGTGTGTAGTTATGTTGTTTTTTTTAAATCTTATCTACAAAAAAGACATTCAAAACTGCTAATAAAATCTTCACAGTAACAAAGCTACATTCCACAATACTAACTTGACAATACCTCTAAAACTAGTAAAGTGGAATGAATTGTACCTCTGATTGAACCTCTTTTTCAAACTCCAAGACTTCTGAAATCCTATCAAGCTTTTCTGGCTTGGGAACAAATTCTAATACTAACTTAGATAATCTAGAAATAAATACTGAAAGCTATTCTTTTAGAAATAAAAAAAATTACTAATAACTGTTATTAATATTTGTTGATGAGATTGATCTGAGTGTTTAAGGAAATAGAAAAAAATCTTAAAATCCTGAACCCTAAAGAAATTAAATTTTCTTCTCCTGTGATGCATGTTTCCTTCCAAAAAATATATTGAACTTTTAAAACATATTCCAACACATACCCAATAAAATATTGCATAGCAAATGGATCAGATACTTTAACAGGTCGCAGACATGTTACCAGAGATGACAGAGATGATGATGGAATTTCAAAATCATCTTCAATCTCTTCAAGAAGGAGTTCTAAATTTAAAAATCCAAATAAAATGCAAGAAGTATTAATTTTTAACAACCAACAATTTTAAAATGCCATGATCAGGGGAAATAGGATGTTTGATCAGGGGAAATAGGATGTTTGATCAGGGAAAATAGGCATGTTTGATCAGGGAAAATAGGCATGTTTGATCAGGGAAAATAGGCATGTTTGATCAGGGAAAATAGGCATGTTTGATCAGGGAAAATAGGGATTCACAAAATTTACAAAAGACGTAAATTTATTAAATTTTCATGTGACAAATCTAAGACAAATTACCTAGATATACTTGTTTTATCTTGTTTTTTTTTGGTCAGCCTATCATCTAGATATTCTCATGAGATTGTATTTAACAGATTTTGTTGACATGAGTTTCATTACAATCAAGCTTAGTCATAAGTTTGTGGGACATCTTTTGCTGTCAACAACATTATTTTTCCTATGGTTTGACTTAATTTTTCCCCAAATCATTTACTATCTAATAACATGGTTAAATGAATTTATTTTGAGAAACTAAAAAAAAGTCTATGAAGACTTTTTTCTTTAAAACATTACTTGATATTTCCGGTAATTCTCTTGAACATAGAGATGGTACAAAAACACATTTAACAATTTCATTTTTGGTACTGCTACTGCCTTCACTGAGAGAACTTCCAAAACTACTGCTAATTCCACAATCCAAATCTGAATCAATCTGAATAATATTTTCATGAACTTTTTCAAAATGTTCAACATAATTTTCTACACAAAATTCTATGCACTGTTTGTTGTTAGCGCCATTTAACTTCTTTTTTAACTCATCTTGATCTATAGCAAAATCTACAAGAAACAAAAAAATCTGAAAAACATCAAGAAACAGACAAAAATTAAAGGTGGATATTTGTTAATTGTTAACATTCTTGAAGGAACCTGAAAGAAATCTAAATGAAAGTTAATTTATAAAAAATAATTTAGGACATTTAGTTTAACTTTTTATACCTATTAATGGACTTTTTATATGATGACAAGCATCAAGATAAAAACAATTGTCAAAATAGTTCAAAGTGAGTTCTTTTGGAACGGTCATTAGCATACACCTCAAAACCTCAGCAGCTTGTTGCACATGCTGGAATGAAAAATATCTTAAGCTATAGTTTGATATTTATAAAGAAAAGATTGGAGAAAAAATATAACAACAAAGTGTTCAAACTTATTATAAGCAAAAAATAATATTCACTTTTTTTAGCCAGCATTGGCTTGTAAAAAAAGTTAAACTGCAAAGATTGTTTTTAAAAAGAAGAATGCATGTACACTACCTCATTTAAGTAATCCTTTGCAAGATATTTTGGCATGCTTTTAAAAAACTTTCTCCTTTTTCTATCCAAAGGTTTTAAAAACTATTTAACAGTGAAAGACTTTTATTTCAATATGAAACGCAGCTTTAGAAAATACAAACGTTTAAAACTGATTGAACAAAAGTTTATAAATGTGCAACTCTTCATCTCAAGGTTTATGATAAACTATGAGATAAAGAGAATACTATTAACTAAAATGCCACCAGAAAAAAATTAAGTTTTTAAAATCTCTCTAAAATTTTTATTACATTTTGCTTTTTTATCATTTGTTTTATATTTGTTACTTTGCTTTTTTTTATGCTTGTTATCTTTTTAAAACTCTTGAACATGATAAATAATTACGTTAAATTATGTTAATTGGTGATAAACAGGTTTATTGGCTATGATTACACTGAAATACTTGTTCCACAAATTCCAATTAACAGATCTTTAAACAACTTAATTCCAAAAATTAATAAAGTTTTCAATCTTGGAAAAAAAACTCAAAGATGAATTTGCCTATTTTAACTTCATGCATCCAAACTTAAAAACATTCTAACAAAATGTTTAAAATAAAACACAAAAATTTATGAAAATATTTTCTATTTTTCAAATAATAACACAAAAATAATGCACATAAAACGCACAAAGCATTTTATGAATAAGATAATATTATTATAATATAATGCTCAAGTAATTTTTCAAAAATAATCATCTAGAATTTGATAAACAGCAAAATAAATAAGTCTCTTTAAATCAAGAAATAATAAGGATGCAGGTTATATAAAACATTAAGGGTATTTCTAAAATGCAATCTTCAATTTAAAAAAAACTATTGCAATTAGAAAAAGTTAAAAGAAGAAAAAAAACATGAAAATTTCATGAAAAATTTTTCTTCTAAAATTTTTCTCCCAGTTTAAGGATAAGACTTTTACTTGCTGTGTAATCAAAAAAAATTCTAAATTAAAAACAAGATTTCATCTCAAAAACAATTTTTAACTTTAATCTTGAAAATGCTTTGAATCTTGCATATGTGAACTGTATATGAAAATATAAATTGTATTCTTCATTGTATTAATAGAAAAATGTGAGACTCAAATTCAGATTAACTGAAACCATTTATATATCAAGTCATAAAAAAAGCCTTTTTTTTTTAGAAATCCATTTAAAAATGTTTGCAAAGTCGGAATATAATCTGAAAACTGAAATAAGCAAAAATAAATAAATAATAAATCTAATTTTATACAAGTTTAATATATATGATGGTGTGACAATAATAAAACTCTTTAATTTCTAAAATAAACTTTAAAAATATGTTTTAAAATTTGGATAGGTGCCAAAAATAAAAATAACTATTCGATATACTTTAAAAAATAGTTTTCATAGCAAAGATGATTGTGATTTATAATGGAGCTTCTTTATACCATTCACGATAGAAAAAGAATCTATTATCTCCCCAGAAAATGTGTGACGCCGTGAAACAGTTTCATGCTCAGAGTAACCAATAGAACTTTTTGAATGGTCTGAAATATTATGAGATTCTTGCAATGAACTGTCTACATATTCATTATGTGGAGGAGCAAATGGAATGCTATGAGAAGTAATTACATCATAAGATTTATCAAAACAATTCTCGCTTATAGTTTTGTTAACATCGATTCGAAGCTCTATTTGAGATAGACGATTTTTAGATTTTTGTTCAGCTGAGGTTTCCAACAAAGACTTGACTTGCATCCTAACTTTTAACAATTCATTGGGGCTGTTAATAAGAGAAGCATCATCAATTGATTTGTCATTATTTACAGAAAAGTCACAGCTGCCATTACAAACTGAACTAGTTTCAGAACTGGATTTCCCCCCATATTCAGGTTTAACACTTTCATTAACAAGATCAGTAGAATTTTTCTCAACTTTTGATTCAGATCCAACACCTTCTCCACGTGTTTCTGAAAAATTTTTTTGTCTCATTTCTCGAGAATGATGAATATTATCACTAATAAGTTCAAGATTGTGAAGAATTTTTGCATACTCATTTTTGGAGTGCTGAATACCCTCTTTTACTTTTTCAAGACGAGATTTCTGAAGCTAAATTAATTGAGTAAATAGAATAATATCTATTTTAATTTTTTTCTTAAAACTGATTTCCAAAATACCAAATGATTCATAATTTTTCATAAATGATTCAAAATCAAAGATAACTAACTTAAACTACAAACATACCTCTAACTGTTGATTAAAATTTCTTTTTAATTCAAAATAAGGTCTAAATCATAAATAAAATCAAAAATCATAAATAAAATTTTGAAAATAATTACTCAATAATTATTGTTTTACAATATTTTTTTTTTGTTATTAAAGAAAAAAAAAAAAAATTAAAAAAACCAACCCAGATTTAACAATGTGCTTCTTTAAAGAAGAATAAAGATCAAGAGCCACCTTGTTCTTTTTCTCAAACTCAACACTTGCATTGCGATGGATCTCCCAAGCTTTTTGAGCTTGAGTAGCAGCCTCCATTACCTAAAATGTCAGCAAACATTTTACAGAACTCATTTGTTAAATAAAAAAATATGAATTAAACAGTTTACATGAACTACAAAAATTACCTCATTAACACTGAAAGAAGCTTTATAAAAGATATTTTAAAAACTTTTAAAGTATCTTTTTTTAGTTTTGAGTCTTTACAATTAACACAAAAAATGGGGTGGGGGGGGGGGGGGAATTTTAATATACCTGTTACATTCTAAAAATGGTTGTTTTATATAAATGAAAACTTCAATGTATGTGAAAAAAATTGACCATTTGAAATCACCTTTTAAACTAACATAATGGGAAATATTTCTGAATTAAGCCCTAACAAAAATATAACAAAATGGAAAAAATATATTTCTGAATTTCTAATACTTAGGTCATTAGAGAAGTTCATAGAACTTCATCTATAAGGATACAATGAGACAGGAAATAATTAAATATTTTTATATCATTTTAAAATGTGTTTAATTATGAACATTTTAAGTACTTGTTGAAATATTTTAGATGTTTATTTAAAAAGTTATTTGAATTTTATTATATACGTTTAAAAGAAAAAATTTAAAAATGGAAAAATTTGAATATTGAGCATATAATAAAACCTGTGCTCTACTTGGAGTTTCGGCACAAGCCATAACTGATGAATTGGTTTTAGTTCATGGTGACCAAGCTCCGAAATATAGTACAGTTGCCAAGTGGGCTACTTTATTTAAAGATGGTCGAGAGAGTCTCAAAGATGATCCTCGCTCAGGGCAGCCTCAAACTACCTATACAGCTTAGAATAATGAACGTATGCGAGCTATTATTGAAGAAAATCCGCATGCAACACATGATATAATTGAAGTGTTAACATAGATTTATCGTTTTACAATCAACAAAATCATTCACAACGCACTTAAAAAAAAAGAAAATTAACATCACTTTGGATACAAATCGAGTTAACCGATCAAAATCGCAAGAATAGAGTTGAGGCATGTAAGGAAAATTTAGCCCTTTTCAGAAACAGCCCATGGAGACTGTAATATTATTACAGGGGATGAGTCATGGTTTTATTTGAGACAAGTTGGGTACAAGTTGGCTAACGCTAGTTGGGTCGATGAAGGTGAAAGTCCAAGAACTATAGTAAGATGCCGCAGGTTCCAGCCAAAAAACATGTTCTACATCTTCTTCAAAACAACAAGTGTTGTTCATTTGGGTTATGCTGAAAAGAGAGACACCATTACTAGCAAATATTATATAAGAAATTGTTTGAAACCTTTTATATGCAAAATAAATAAGCAAAGACCTAAAACAGGCACTCGATATTTCAAATTTCTCTATGATAACGCTTGACCCCATGTGACTCAAACCGTCACAAATTGTCTAAACCAAGCTGGAATTACAATAATTCGCCACCCACCATACTCACCAGACTTAGCTCAATCTGATTATTGGCTATTCAACTTGATAAAAAAAATCTTGATGACGATACTTATGTCGAAAGTCAAAAAACTAGCATAACAAAGCTACTTCAAAGTATACCCAAAGAAGAGTATAAAAAAACGTTTGACAAATGGCTTGAAAGGATGCAACTTTGTATAGATAATGATGGACATTATTTTGAACATTTAATAAAATAAAATTTTAAAAAATTCTTCTTTTTTTTTCTTTATAGGGGAGTTCTACAAACTTTCCTAATGACCTAAGTACAATGCATATTGATTTTAATGATTTTTTTAACGAAATCATGTCAAAAAAAATTTAACTTTTTAAATGTAGAAAATTCTCACCTCCACTGTTGCTTGATTGAGCATTTCTTGAAGAGCAGGATCTAATTTTCGATCTGTGGAAGAAAATACAATTTTTTCTGTGTCTGAAACAAGTTTCTTGGCATTAAAATGGCGTGTCTGTGCTTGCTCAAATTTTAAAGCAGCTTCATGAAGTTCACTATGACTCTTGGTTAAAAATCAAAACTAGAAATGTTAACATTTTTTCTAGTAAAATTTAAAATCTAATTTTATTTGCAAAAGTTATTTCTTTAAAATTTTATAAACAGTTAAACCTAGCTAATAATACAATCTATTTAGATAATACTATTTTTTTAAGTTTAACTGTTGATGTTAAACTTTTATTTAGGTTTATTATTCATTTTTTAAAATATAAAAACTCCAAAATTCAGAAAAATTTTGAACTCTCTAGAGCTTTCACATTACTTACAAATTGTGCACATTTTAATGCTTCATAGTAGGGTCTTGACTTGTCAACAGACTTTCCAAGTTTCTGGTGCATAGCTTTTAATTGAGAAGAAGCATCTTGCATTGTTTGTTGAAATAGTGCTTGAGCTTCCTGAGAGAAATTAAAGCAAAATATACCAGATTTTTCACAGAAAAATGTAAAACCTGTAATTAGGTAGTATTGGTAGAAAATGAAAGACATGTGCTGCTGATTAAATTATATCTAAATTATAAGCAGCCAAATATATCTCTTTTTCTTTTATTGACATTTATTATACCATCAAATGACAACACTTCACATTAAAGGTTAGGAAAAGCCCAACGCTCTATTGTAATAGTTGATAGTCCTTTAATTGACTATTTACAATAAAATTTTGGCCTTTCCCATATTTTTTTTTCCCAATACTTCTGTTCTGCTAAGCTTAAACATTTCCTCTTTCATATACAAGTTTTGTGCTATTTACTCAAGCTATATCAATGGCATTCAATGAATAATTATTAGTGTAGCCTTCAACCCATTTATTTACAAAGTTAACACAAAGATTGAGTACTCAAATTTAATAGCATACTTTCCAGCTTTCTTGTATTCTAACCAGTTTAGATGGCAGCTGCTTTTTAGTTGCTAAGAGTTCGTTTCAGAAGAGCTAAGAGTAAATTTTTAAGCATTGTAAATAATTATACTTGATTATGCAAAAGCAGCTTTTACATTTGCCTTTCATATTTGCAAAAAGCTAATTATTTTAAAAAGAGCTTCTTTAAACATCCATTTTTCTCTTTCAGTCAGATTTTGATTGATGACTGATGCATATTTTCAGCCCTGGATTAACCATATGCTTTAAGAAAAATCACAATTGTTGCATATACTTAACACTGTAAATAGGGAGAGAAATAAAAAAGTTAAAACTTTGACTTAATCACAAAGAATAGTTCAATATTTTAGAATGCTGTTTAAATATTGTGTGCATTTGTACTTGAGTACAGATGTACTCACGGAAATTGTGAATGAGCCCTAAAAGGTTTTCTTTAAACAATTTTAGCAATCTTCAGAGTCACACTTTAGAAGTAAGGAATTTTTAAATCTTATGGAGAATAGCATTAAGATCGATAGCATTAAGATTGATAGCATCAGGATACAACTAATAAGTTAAATTTTCAAATTAGTACAAAACTTAATATATTGATTATAATGATATTTTATTTATAAATTATTTAAAGCATTATTATTTAATTTTCTCAAATATAAATTTATTTATTTTTTTTAATTGCTGTTACTTTTTAAACTTTTTTAAATTTAAAGTAATGTAGAATACATATTCTTAGTTTAAAAGATAACGTTTACTACTACAAATTGAATAAACAAACTTACTCCAAATTCTGTTTCTACATGATTTATTCCATCAGTAGCAGCATTTAATTTTTCAAGTTCACACTGAAAAGAGTTCCCTTTTTGTTTATTGCAAAGTTTACAAAATAATATTTTTTTAAAAAAATATAGAATTATAATATACAAATACTTTTAAACTAATAAACCTTTATTCTTGGGTCAAGCTCTTCTTCTTCCTCTTCTTCTTTTTTTTCTTCATAATCAAAATTATAGTTTTCTTTTGTATTATTCTCCTTTGATGTCATCTCTGGCTAAAACTGATACAAAAGTTAGCTGATTTAATGTAGAAAGTTAAATTTTAATAAAATACCAACTAATAAATTTATCATATTAACAATTAGAATTCAAGTATGGTTACATATTAGCTAAATATACATTATCTAATTTATATAAGTTATTTTTTAATTTTTTAATGTTCAAACTTTAGATTAACACCAAAGTATTATTTTTCAGTTTTTTTTTTTCTTTTCTTTTCTTTTTTTTTTTAATACACTAAAAGAAAAAAATATATCTTAAAAATTAATGCTGCCAGATAATATTTTTTGGTCTTTTTGAAAATTACAAAACTTCAACATTTAAATGTTTTTAAATTGACTTTCTCTTTCTGTTATGCAATTATAAAATATCTAACTGATTTGAATTATACTTTTATTGACATTTGATTGTTTTATTTGCAATAAGATAGGATAAATACATGTAGATATTTATTTTAGTTGTAAGCTCAGTATTTTTTTTTTTTTTTTTTTTATTTGATTTTTTTCTTTGATAGATAACACTTCACTTTGTATTTCATTGATAAATAAAGCATACGAAAGAACTACATACATAGTTACACATTCCAATTAAGCGTACCGTTACAATAGTAATTGTACTTCCAATCCAAAACCAGTCCGAGCCATCAACTACTTTGGTATTGTATGCTAAATTAGTTAGGTATTGCAAGTATTGATCTCCACTTCAGACTACTTAAGATATTGTTTCAAAGCGAATTCGCCGGTCGAGCATGCATTTAAAAAGTTGCACCAAATTGAACAACGGTTGTCTCTTAAATTATAGTTATATCATAAATCTGTTATCTCAGGAAATAAGTATAACCTGAATAATATCTTGATTATAACCCTTGTTTGATAGCTTTATTGCTTTTTTTTTTTTTTTTTTACTTCTCATACTAAATAAATTCTATAAAACTAATTGTTTCTAGAGTGGAACAAGTTTATAACCTATAATCAAAACAAATAATCATCAAAATAAAAAACTAAGTTGGAACAATAAGTTGGAAAGTAGCATTTGTATAAAATTTTGCTGTGATAGTAGTATCTCTTTGGGATGCCTAGTTTTCTCTTTAAACATTTTACGCTCACTCTAATGAATTGTATCCCCCTCCGCCATCCCCTATATTTTATGGTGAGTTGAATTTATCTTCCTTTTTAGTATAATAATAAAAACGTTTGATAAGGACTAAAAATCTAAAGGAGTTTATCATTGGTACTTAGGTCATAAGTTATGCATAATGAGGCTCTCCTTAGCTAAAAAAAAAAGTTAACCCTTTGCTGTTTTCTCTTTAGTAAAGTGCATAAATGCTTTTCTAAAAAAGTTGATTTATTACCCAAGTTGAATAAGGGTTTCTTTGAATTAGCAATAATTTAAATGCATAGTTTACACATTCTTCGGTTTCATGGAACAAACACCATTATAAGCCAATTTGAAAACAGTTTTTTTTTTATGATAAAAGTTACAAAAGTGACGTAATAGAAGTAATACTTGATGTCATTAAATTTTCTCAAAATATGATGGCAATTGTGATGTGACGATTATGAAAGAAAGTTGTGAAGTAAATTACGTCAAAAAGCGTTTTTCAACTCATTTTAATAGCCTAAATTAAACTTATGACACATTTTTTTAACAAATAGCTTCAAACTCACAATGAAGTGGTGAAAAAAAAAATTTGCTAGTCTGTTTACATAAAAAAAATATTTTGTTCGTAGAAAGCGGCTGATCTTTTGTCAACTTTATTCGGACAAATCGTGGTGCTAACTGACATATCTATTAATTTAATCCGGAAATTTGCCGTTCCATAAAACGCGCAAAACCTCTAAAACTCGACCAATTTCCTTAACTGTTACCAAGCTATAAGGAGAAAATTAATTCTATTTTTTAGGAGACAAAGAATGTGGTTATTTTTCTTATTATTAAGATTACTTCTTATGCACTGAAAACATTTTGGAACACAGTTTTGGGAGGAAAAAGTTTGACGTCACGCTTGTTTTTTGTCCCACGTTGTTGAAATTTGAAACTTGTTTTGAGATATCTTGTTTTTTATTTTATTTTTACTTTTTCCTAGTAGTGCCTTCAATCTCTTACTCCTTTATTGCGTATCATCGTTAAATAGAAGTTTCTTAAAATTTGATGAAATGCAGAAGAAAAATAGAAACTAGTGTTATCTATATCAAGTGTTTCATTTCTTGAAATGAGAAAAGTCATCAGACATCTATTCCTATATTTGCATGTAGAACACAGCAGAAAAAGTTCCTTATGTTTGGCCAATCTTTTCTTCAGTACTATATTTTAATCCATTTTTTAAATTTAGGCTTAATCTGATTATAGGTAAAGTTTTTGGTTTTTAATTTGACAAATCGTCGGCTTAGGATAGCAGGGAAAACTTGAGACAAAGACGATCATTTAATTTTAGCAAGCTTGTCAGCCCTTTGATTGAAGTTGGCGAGTTTGTAGTTGTCATCATAGATAATACAATTTAAGACTTAGTTACCCCAGCTGTCTCAAGTATAACTAGTGGACGTTATAAATTAAAAAAATAATCTAAGATTTTCAAACGTTTAAAAAAGTAAAAAGTGAATCGCTAAAAAGTTAATTAAAAAGTTATTAAATATTTTTTAAATATCATCCCAGCAAGCACACAACGTTGAAACAACGTTGAAATAACGTTGATCAACGTCGATCAACGTTATTTCAACGTTGTTTCAACGTTGTGTGCTTGCTGGGATGTGTTTTGTATATAATCTGTCTGAGGTTTCTACAAAGTAGTTTGACCCTTTTTTTCTAATTTATTACAAGGAATGAGAAAAAACTTTATATTTTTTTTTAAATTCAAAACTCTCTTTGAAAAGAGAACTTTGATAAAATTTAGCAACTAACATAAAAGTTTGGTTTTTTGCTGATTGAAGAAATTTTCCACTGGTATTCGAAATAATTTACTCTTATCCTTCAAACTAATTTTGAATATCTATGATGTTCAAATATTTGAAGGCTTTTTTTTAAGCTTTAGTGATATCTATGATGTTCAAATATTTGAAGGCTTTTTTTTTAAGCTTTAGTGATATCGAGTATAACTATAAACCTACAACCGTGGTGTGACTTAACAAAGTCGTATGCTTTAAGAAAGTCCTAATTTAAGAAATGACAAATTTCGTATATATAAAATAAATATTTTGAGGAAAATAACTTAGTTATTTTAACTAGATGTTAAAATATTTGTTTTAAATATTTTAACTAGACTTTCTTAAAGCATAGGATTTTATTAGGTCACACCACTGTAGTAGGTTTACAGTTATACTCGATATCACTAAAGCTTAAAAAAAAGCCTTCAAATATTTGAACATCATAGATAACACAATTTAAGACTCAGTTACCCCATCTAGTTTCCGTCATAAATGTAAAGTAACAAGTTTCAGACTTTTTTTTTGTTATATTTTGTTTCTCATCCTCTGTATCACCGGTTGATATTGCAGTGTAGGATAATTTAAAACTTATTGCTTTAGTTTCGTTTTGATATAAGTCTAATTTGTTGAAATTTTTAATCAAATTTGTGGTGTATTTAGTTTTGGTCTACTGATTTTGTTTGTTTTAAGTTTTGTTTTTGAATCTTTTCTTTGCTTTCTTTGATTTTTCTACAAATAAAAAAAAAAGACGTCTGAGATAATAAGACATGACAGTTGTGCAAACTAATCAAAAATATTAAAATTTCTCAGCTTAAAGAGAATATCAAATACCCTACCACTGAGGTAAAAATTTCCCCATTGTTAGCTATATTTGTTAAGGATATTTCCAATTGTTAGGTATAATTTAGTGCCAGTGTTAAGGTATTTTTTTCCACCTTTACATAGTGGTTCAGAATTGCTACATAATAAATAAATCGAACGCAATTCTTTGTTTGGCTGGCATAAACTACACAAATATTTATCATATACACGCCGCACGTACGCTCGCACACGAACAAGCATACTAACACAAGTTTTAATATATGTACGCATGTATGTATGTATGTATGTATGTATGTATGTATGTATGTATGTATGTATGTATGTATGTATGTATGTATGTATGTATGTATGTATGTATGTATGTATGTATGTATGTATGTATGTATGTATGTATGTATGTATGTATGTATGTATGTATGTATGTATGTATGTATGTATGTATGTATGTATGTATGTATGTATGTATGTATGTATGTATGTATGTAATGTATGTATGTATGCAAATTTTACTCACGGAATTGGTTTAAATATAAATTGAAAATATTTTCCAAAATTATAAAAAGAGAAAATTTAATAAAGTTTTTCCTTAAATTCCTTTCCAATACTTATTCATACGGAAACGAGGTTAGATTGTATACAAAATAACAGCTGCTTGATTAATACTGACAAACCTTGTTTCTCAAAGGAAAGAATAAAAAATCACTCTTTAAAACCTACAAAGATATAAAAAGGAGATTCAGAAGATTAAGAAGATTGTTTGATTATGATGTATGAAAATATTACATTTAAATATTAATTCGCTAATCATTTTTTGTTATAAATGGTCAATTTATAAAATCTTAGGATCAGATTTTCATTTATCAAGCTTTTAAATTGTTTGTTGTATTTTTTCTTGTTTTGTTTTTTCAGAAAAATTTTGTGGAGCTTTTGAAAGTCAAAAGATGCCGCTACGAGTGAGGTTATGTAAAGCATGGAACAACGTGATCCGGTATGTTTATTTTTCTATACGTATATTTATTGTTGTTAAAAAGTTTTGCATTAATACTGCTTATTTCTCAATTTTCTCAGATACTATTAGAGTTGATTTTAGCGGAATAAAATTTCCGGCGCCTTTATAATATAAAGAAACGATGATGATGATGATGATGATGGTGATGATGATGATGATGATGATGATGATGATGATGATGATGATGATGATGATGATGATGATGGTGATGATGATGATGATGATGATGATGATGATGATGATGATGATGATGATGATGATGATGATGATGATGATGATGATGATGATGATGATGATGATGATGATGATGATGATGATGATGATGATGATTATGATGACAACGATGACAACAACGACGATGTCTCTAAACCCTCATTTATTTTTTTTTTGATTATACAGACATTGGTTGGGAGCTTGTTTGAAAACTATCCTGCAGTATCTCATTTAGGATTTCTTTGCATTCTGAAAGGATTGCAATTTTTGAGAGAATGTGATCTAACAAGATTTGAAGTAAAAAAACTTGAGACGCTTCATTAATCTTCATATTTTTGGGTAGCACTGCGTTTGGCATCAAATATTTCTTGTAATTTTTAAATATTGGCGTTAATAATTGTCGAATTTCTAAGTATCTGGTATAGGATGTCATTTAGATTTAAAGTTATTCACAAGCCATTTTAGAGTTTCCTTTAGAGAAGTTATCCTTCAATTTTCTCCTTCGTTCTTTACAACTATTTCAGCTTTTTTATTTTTTAACTTTCTATGCAAATTTTGACAGCTGATTCTGGATCTTTAGATTTAAATGACATTTTTATATTGTATAAAAATACTTTTCACGTATGAGTATTTAACATGATTTTAAAAAACTGCTTAAGTATTTGGAGGAATTTAAACTGCTGATTAATTAGCTGATTCGTTAACAAAAACAACAGTTAAAAAACAGAAATGGCTTTCAGAAGTTTTTCAATCAATTTAGAAAAAAATAGAAATAAACTTTTAACTTTTAATTTGTTCATAAACAAAGCTCATTAACAACAACAAAAATTATTAAAAATAAGTTTTAAAAAGAAGTTGCAGAAACACTATTTCTTCCCAAAAAAACTTCTGATTGCAAGATTTTCAAAAAACTTTTCAAAATTTTTTTGTCGGCCATCACTGTTGCTATGTGAACCTTTATCTTTGTGAGAAGCTCCGTAGATTATGTGAGGTGCTCCAAACGTTTGGGACCTGTATCCATGCTTTTCATTTTTTTCGTGAGTACCAAACACTGAAGTTTTCTCGCTAACATTTTGGGTATTTACCAAACCAACATTTGTTTCTGCTATTCGGAATTTAAAAAGCGGTCCGCTCGGTGTAGTGTCTGCCATGTTTTTCGTAACAAAAACATCAATACCATTTCTTCGATCGTAACCAACAGAACCATAAGTCGAGCTTTTTTTGATATTTTCATTTGGTCGAAAAGAATCCACTTGAGAAGGGTTCCACTGAGACCTGCTAACTACACTTCCTACATTTAGTACCAAAAATGTTAAAAAAAGTCTTGTCATTTTAACAAACAAAGTATATTCTACCCAAGTAGTGTTTTTTCAAGATATAGATCGACTGAAGAAAATAATGACAACGCACAATTTATAGTACTTTAAGAAAAAAAAAAAAATGACATCGAAAACAAATAAAAATCTGAAAGTAAACGCGAAAGTCAATAAAAAGCTGAAGCGCGCGTTTCAGGCCGCCATTGTCAATGTTTTAAGTTGATTTCATTGTTAGAGCTAACTTACCTATCCGTAACACTATATAAACATTTTTATGGCAGATTCAACAAAGAAATATTGTTCATTAAAAAAAAAAATTTTCTTTTATTCTATATTAGTTTTTTTTTTTTGTAAAATCTTTTTTGATTAAATATCATTAAAGTCATATTTGTGCGTTTTTATTAAGCTTTGGTTTTTCGGTTTTTAACGAATAGTAAAGAACAAACTACAAAGTTCCATATCAATCATTTGAAAAAAAATCGAATTCAAAAACAGTTTTTGAATTACATATGTAAAGACATATAAAGTAGAAAAAAAAATTACAATATTTCACCATATCATATTTTCTTTATTTCTTCAAGACGCATGCGCGGAATTGTTATTCGATTGAAATTGTTAAACTTATTTTTATAATAGATTTTAAATGACAAAGTTTTGTATTCAACACTCAAAACATTGCTGTTTTAAACACATAAACAGTTCTATTTTAAAAAAGTTCAGAAAATTATAGATATAGAAGTTGTATTAAAGATATAGAAGTTGGATATTATTCATTATTTAATTCGTTAATTACTGATGTTAAAAGTGACACTTATATTTTAATTATTGCTAATGATTTAGTTTATTGGTGAGTTGCTCTCCACAGACTTCTTTTTTATTATATATTTTGTTTGTAGAACAGCGTGCTCTCTCTTCCTATTTTGAATCGGTTAAATGTAGAGTCTCTCCAAAAAAAGTAGGTTATTTTCAATCCTCGAGATTTTACAACCGAAAGACCAATTGTTTTTATTTTGCAGTACAAAAGCTTTTTATTTTTTTTCTGGAAATTTTTAAATTTTTCACTAGCAATTTTATTTAAGTGCAATTGTAAAAACGAACAAGAGTGAAAAAAAGGGAAGGTGGGGGAGGAGAGGAGGAGGGGAAAGATTGACTGAGCGCACGAAGTGTTTGAATGGCCCCGTTCTGAATGCCCATAAAATAAATTGGCAAACATATTTTTGCATAAAATTTATAACGGCTAATATCATCAAGCCTTTCCTAAGTTACTAAAAGCCCGTGGGCTAATAGCTTTTATCGCAAGCCTCTTCATAATATAACTAAAACATTCATACAAAAATTAAAAAATCTGAACAAAAACAAAGATGACATATCACCTTTGTTTTTGTTCAGATTTTCTAATTTTTTTGTATAATAAGGTGGTTCTTATCTATATGGAGAATTTAAAGTATTTTTTTTTTATAAGTCTGACCTTCAAAAATGTTTCTATTTGATGTAAAACAACGATTGGCAAAGCTTTATAGAAAAATATTGTTTAGAAAAATATTGTTTAGAAGTTGCGCGAGAGCCATAAGTTAGTTTATCGAAATTATGTTTGAAGATAATAACCATCACTATCATCTAAAGTAAATAAAATTTCTTGTTTACTGAAACAACATTTTTGCTAAATGGTAATCTTGGTGATAACTGTAAAAAAATTTTGAAACAATTTTGAAAAAAACTGAATTAAACTTTTGTTAATTCATTTTTTCATAACAAATAAAATACTCGTTATAAATAAAATAATTTAAAAAGTGGAATTACAAAGACACTATTTCTTTCCAAAAGTATGTTTATATCCAATACTACCGAAAGACTTTCCATTTTGTTGGCCGCCATTAATGCTAAGTGCACCGTTATTTCCAATTTGTTTCGCCAATCCAAAACTATTTGTTCGACCACCGAAGTTATCTGTTTGTTTAGAACCAAATATTTCCAATCCATTTTTAAATTGGTAAGATGCTCCAATTGTGTTGGATCTATATCCAAACTTATCATTTCTTTCATGATTACCGAACACTGAAGCCCTCTCTCCAATTTTTTGGCTAACACCTAAACCAATGTTTGTTCCTGCCCTTTGGGTTTTATAAAACGATGCGCTTAGCGATGTGTCTGCCATGTTTTTTGTTCCAAACACGCCTGCACCTAAGCCATCTCTTCTATCGTAACCAACAGAACCACCAAGAGTTGACCGATCTTGAAATGTGTAAGACTTTGATATTTTGATATTTTCATTTGGTCGAAAAGAATCCACTTGAGAAGGGTTCCACTGAGACCTGCTAACTACACTTCCTACATTTAGCACCAAAAATGTTAAAAAAAGTCTTGTCATTTTAACAAACAAAGTATATTCTACCCAAGTAGTGTTTTTTCAAGATATAGATCGACTGAAGAAAATAATGACAACGCACAATTTATAGTACTTTAAGAAAAAAAAAAAAAATGACATCTAATACAAATAAAAATCTGAAAGTAAACGCGAAAGTCAATAAAAAGCTGAAGCGCGCGTTTCAATCTTTCAGAACCCATTGTTATTTCTGTTTTTTTTTATACTGTGTTACTTTAATTGCCTCCTGAAAGATTTGTCTAAAGAATCATAACATTTTTATTTTCAATTAGCTATTTTACACCTTTGAAATGTTTTTGATTTAAGTAATAAAAATGTTATTAATAAATTTTTGAACTATAATATTCTTCTTCGTTTTCCAAGAGTGTTTCGTACAATTTGCAAAAAAAGTTCGGACTATTTTCTCACGCAGGGACAATTTAAGTTGTTCATAGGTTCAAAAGATAATTTTTTCAAGCTCTTCTTATGATTGCCTAGTGTTAATAAGTATTTTAAGGAAATGTCTTAAAGAATGTTTGTAACTATTGAATTAAATTACGTATAAAAAAACAGCGAACAGCGTTACATTACAAGTTCAGCTTTCTTCTTGACATTGTCTAGCGCTGAAAAAATTTCTAAAGCAAACGAATTAATTAAGATATATTCATCGAATTGCAATGCTGATGTGCTTCTTCTAATTTTTCCGGAATATTCGCTATAAAAAAATCTGCTGTTGAAATGGTCAAAATAGAGGACAAGCTTGTGACAGTTTTTCCTAGTGTAAATACTGCTTTTCAAATTTATCATTCAATTTTTGGAATAAATTGTGAAGACAAGATCTTTCTCAAAATTAAAATTTATCAAAAATGATCTGCGGTCGACGATGAGATACGAGCGATTGTCTTCTCTTACACTTCTTTTAAACGATTGAATGGGAAAGGTTTAAACTTGCCATTTGAGATTTTGCTCATGCAAATGGTGAAAAATTTATGTAATTTGGTCTATAAGTCTGTTTAATATGTATAACCTAAGAAAAACAATTTCATCAAAAATCTAGTTTAATATTTTTGTTGGCCCTTAATTGTTAGCTGGCTTAGGCACAGTGCTTTCTATTTCTGTCGGATAACCCGGCCCTGCTCTCCAAACGCCCCAAAAGACTAGCACCCTCAGACTTAACCCTTATTAATCGCTACGTCTGGGGTGGCTTTAAATATCATCCAATCAAATCATTTTTAAAAGAAAATATTTTGTTTATTCTAGGAATCGAAATAAACTTTATTGTTTTTAGGTTGTTTCTAGAAAAATACTGAATACAAAAATAATTCCTCCTATCCCTCGGGAATCAATGTGCTTTTAAATTAATCTTCTATCTATAATAAAAACTGTAACTTTTGTTCAATTGAATTACTTTTCTGAAAAAAATTTCTAAAAAAAATAAATTTTTTTCCTTGTTTTAAACATTCAAGCTTATGAAATTCAATATGTAACGGGTGATGCGGAAGTTATCGGACAAATCCTAATTTCATTATTTGAGCATAATAATTATGCGTAGGCATAAACGTTCTATAAAATATAAACTTTATTATTTGAAACAAAATTATTTAAAATGAGGTTAAATGCAGCTGAACGAGAATCTTTTCGAAAGCGACTAAAAATGTTTTTTGTAAATAAACCTAATATAAAAAAAAAATAATCGTAAATCATTTTGAAAAGGAAGGATTTGCTCGAAGTACAATATATGATAACCTAAAAAGACTTGAAACTGTTCAATCATTTTCTGATAGAAAGCACCCTGGTCGTCCGACATCCTGGAGTAGAGAAAAGAAAGCCGAATTAACGAGACTTGTCAACAATCGAAAAGGGGTCAGTCAGAGAAAAATAGGTATTAAATTTGGTGTAAATCAATCAACTATTGGTCGTCAGTTTAAAAAAATGAATATTAAATATAGAAAACGTGAAAAGACTCCAAAATACACTATAGAACAACAAATAAAGGCAAAGAAAAGAAGCAGGAAACTAGTTAACCAACTCTATAACACAAAATCGCTTCTAGTCATCGATGACGAAAAATACTTTTGTTTTGCAGGGGACAACATGCCTGGAAATTCTGGATACTACACAAATAACAAAAAGACATGCCCAGAAAAAGTTCGTTTTATAGGAAAAGAGAAATTTCCAAAAAAATTTTTAATGTGGATAGCCAAATCTGACCGTGGTATGTCCAAGCCATTGTTTCGCACTTCCAAGGCTGTAGCGATCAATTCATCAATCTATATTAATGAATGTTTAGAAAAACGACTTCTTCCATTTATTCACAAGTATCATGGAGACTTTAACTATTTATTTTGGCCAGATTTAGCAAGTTCTCATTATTCTAAAGATTCTCTAAATTGGATGGACCAATATGTCTATCACGTTGATAAAGAATCCAATCCTCCAAATGTGCCTCAAGCACGACCAATTGAAAATTTTTGGGGACATTTGGCACAGAAGGTTTACGAGGGAGATTGGCAAGCTTCAACAGAGCAAGTTTTGATTGATCGCATTAAACTAAAACTACAAGAAATTGATTTAAACTTTTTACAGTCGTATATGAAAGACGTCAGAGCAAAATTGAGAGAAAAATTGCAGATGGTGGTGTTTTTTCATATAAAAAATAAAATATTTTTATTAAAAGATAAATGCTTTATTTAAAAAAAAATAATAGTAGTTTGTTTTTTTATTTATAAATAAGTTGTTGACGTTTTAATTTTGTCCGATAACTTCCGCATCACCCGTTAGAAAATGCCAAGTCAGGTGTGTTTGAACTAATTAAACATTTTGTTGTATTGTTAATTCCATTTCAAATATGTGCAGGGATTAGTCGATTCTATGATCCAATATTATCATTGTTACAAGTGAAGCATTAAGAAAGGGAATTAAGATGATTGAAAATTAAGATCGTGAAACATTAAGAAAGTGACATATTGATGCTCAAATGTTGTTTTAAACTTTTAGAAGTTGGCATCGACCTCTCTTCTAATTTTATCATATTATCTAAATGATTATATGATATTAGTAAATTGAATTATTTTGCAGCCACACAACCATGGACAATGACCAGTATGAAGGATGTTACTTGAATAAATCAAAGCTTAATTTAAAACATGAAATCATTATAGAAACATTTTTTTTTTACATTAAAACTAGTGCAAAATATGGAAAGCCAAATTTACCAAAAAGGAATTTTAACACATGATGATATTTAAGTAATTTCAACCTCTTTTAACATTTCTTGATAAGTGTAAGAAAGTTTAGAATGGTTTTAAATGGCTTTGCTATAAGCAACAAGTGACCAAAATTTAAAATAGACAGATACAATCTGCATAAATTATTAATTTAAAATAGAAGGATACAATCTGCATAAATTAATTTACATTTAAACGTTTTTGCTGCCTGTTTCTAAATAATCTTTTGAGAGATGTGTTCTTCAAAAATTCGAAATTTGATTCCTAGAATTTCCAAAAAGATTTATTAGTCCCGAGCATTAAAGGAACTTGTTGGAAGGCAGCTTGATTTTGATCCGTGCACGTTACCAATAGTTTTTATTCAAGAGCATTTCGCGTAGTGTCAGGAATATTGATGATAAGATTAAGAACGATTTGAGCTAAGATCAGAAATACCTACTGAAAGCTTTTCTTGCTGTACAGACCGGTCAAACATCAGCAAACTCAAACATGGAATTTCTACAGACTGCTTGCCCAGGAACTCTTTGTAATACAAGGTGGCTGACACGTACAAATTGCATACTGCGACTTGGCATGAGAACACAACAGACATCATCTGAACTGCAAAAGCTTGCTCTCCACAAAAAAAGCAAGCATTAAACTGAATTTTACAGCTGGTACCTATATTAAGGTTGGTTTCTCATTGACTGGACACGTTGTTAAATAAAAACTCCCCTAACTCTTTTTTTCATGTCAAACAATACACTAACAGAAACCGTTGAACTTGGACCTGTAAACGTGCCAACTTTACCGTGTCATACTCAAGCGGTCGAACTAGCTATCAAGGATGTAACTAAGATTTCAGCAAAGGTTTTCACCACCGAATGCTTGTATCAACTACAGTATCACGGATGAAGAGACCTAAACTTGGTACTAAAAATTGCACAACAGCATTAGGTTAAAAGGAGGCAGTGACTGCTGAACAGAGATGAACAAAGAGGACAAAAGTTGATAACTTTTTTTGACAGGATTTCGTAAATTTTCGGCAACATAGCGTTATATGACGCATAACGATCAGAAACTTTTGCCTAATTTGTTTCAAAATACACTATTTCTAAAACCAAAATTGGGACCCATAAACATAATTTTATATAAATGAAATTTTAGCCACTTATTCAACTCTATCAGTAGCAACTTTTGCACCTAATGACAAAGCAAAACTAATTTATTGATACTTTTTTACCAACCCAATGACGAGACTTTTATGTAATGCTCGTTTTTTTGTTAGCGTGAATTAAAAACAAAAACCTGATTAAAAAAAAGTATTTATTCCGTCATAGCAAACAAACTATGCATCATAATTTCTGTCATGATTTAGAAAAAAATGTTTATATTACAGATTTAATTTCTTAAAAATTACTTTTAAACAATTATTTTAAACTCTTGTACAATTTGCTATAAAAATTGTTTTTAAGAAGGTCTTAGAACTTTTTCAGAAGCTCTAAGTCATTTTTTTAACTTTCCACTCATTATTTTTAACAATGCAACTAGCTTTATCAACAGACGCTGCAATTGCATCAACTTGTTTTAGTTGAGCATCCTGTTCTAATGAAATTTCCACTGCCATTGATTTAACACTGGTTAAAATAGAAGATAGTTGCAGGCCAGTATCATCTATATTTTCACGTTCAACTTTGTATTGATCCTCTAAAGAAAAAATGAAAAGCAATATAATTTTTATGCAAAAAAAATGTTATTTTTTAATGTGACATAACACTACAGTGAAATAATTTAATAAAACTAAAATGCTTTTCAAAAAACAACTTTGAACAAAAGTAATTCTTCCACGTTTTTCTCCAAGGACAATATGATTTTTCAGTACCGATCAATTGATGACCATATACATAATCATCAAACTGGTCAGAGATGGTGATTTACGACATTATTTCATACTTTATCATTTAACATTCCAATTATATAAACAATGCGTAAAACTAGCATGCAACACCTTAACATCACTTTAACAAACACTTCAAAAATTACTCCCAGTACCAGAAAAAAAAAAAAGTTACTCACTCTTTAAACTAGAAAACTGCAATAACAGTTCCCTGATATCTTCTTCATTAGGACCAGAAGAATCAGCAGGTTTAGGGTCATCATATTTTGTAGGATAAAGATAACTTTTTTCTAGCATACAAATAATGCCCGGAAATGACGATGAAACTAAATGAACTTTTTGGTCAGGTTTACCAAGCAAATGCTTAACAAATGTGGCGTCATACGGAGAGTGAATATTTATTTGAGATATAGAACTAACTGAGCTGGAAAATAATATATCAGATTTTTCGTTTTTGACCTCAAGATTTTTATCAACAAACACCAGACACCCAGGAAAGTGACTTTCTTGAGGATTCTTGCCTATAAGAACTTTGAATACATGTTTCTCAGCATAACACACTAAACCATCGTTTCTTGGAGAAATAATTTTTTTTTCAACAAAGCTTTCTTTAAATCTCAAAGCACCAAACCAAGATTCAAGATCATTAGTTACACGCGTTGATACTGCAAGATCATTATGCATATGATTTAGTCGTTCAGTTGTTTGATTTAGTTGTTTCCCTTGATTGTGAAGAGAAACAGCAGCATTGCTAAGAGTAGACTGCATGTTAAGTGCAATTTTCAATAACTCATCACCAGGCTTTTGCCTAAAATGGAGGTATAAATATTGCGGTTTTTAAATACATACTAAGCCTACGAGATGGAGAAGAGACAAGACTAATTCCTATTCAGAAACACCTACAAAGAGAATAGGGAAAGAAAAAGGAAGGGAACAGGAAGGGAAGAGGAAGAGAAGAAAAAGGGAAGAGGAAGGGAAAAGGAAGGGAAGAGGAAGGGAAGAGGAAGGGAAGAGGAAGGGAAGAGGAAGGGAAGAGGAAGGGAAGAGGAAGGGAAGAGGAAGGGAAGAGGAAGGGAAGAGGAAGGGAAGAGGAAGGGAAGAGGAAGGGAAGAGAAAGGGAAGAGAAAGGGAAGAGGAAGGGAAGAGGAAGGGAAAAGGAAGGGAAATCGAAGCGAAAATGAAGGGGTTTTTTAGAAGGTTGCCCTGTATAACCTGTGCAACAAAAGTAAAGAAAGACTTTTAGTTAAAATAACAATTTTTTCATATTTAACTTATTTTACTTGATATATACTAAAAAAAAATAACTTAATCATATTATATAACAATTACAAAAAGCAAACAAAAAAAATCCAATGATTGGTCCCAGCAGTCCAAAAATATAAGCAAAATGAGATTTCTTTATTTTATTTTAGTGCGATAACAATTCCAGAATTTACTTTTTCTATTTTATAACTGTTTGGCATCAGTGTTTGAGCCAATTTAAGAACTAATTGATGTAATTCATCTACAGGTAGACAGTTACCAGCAAACCACATAACAACAAATCTTTCATTTAAATATTATATGTGTTTTCTAAGTGATTTTAGCACAACCTTGCAGGTTTTAGAAAAAATTCAGATTACTAAGGTGCTATTACAAGGCTAGAAGCTTTAATAAACCACAAAGTAAATGAAACTATTTCATAAATCAGTTTTCC
The DNA here is from genome assembly GCF_058129835.1 of Hydra viridissima. Lineage (NCBI taxonomy): Eukaryota > Metazoa > Cnidaria > Hydrozoa > Anthoathecata > Hydridae > Hydra > Hydra viridissima. The sequence goes on from NW_028324305.1 coordinate 7,140,073, forward strand.
CTCGCACAATGATATGATATTAGGACATATACTACTGAATTATGGATTAAGAAATTTGTATGTTAATAGTATGTTTCTGTGCCATAAATCTGATTTGATTTGAAGTCATGAGAACTCTAAACCAAAAGTCTTTTATTTCACCATCCAACCATAATATTGCTGACTGTGTGAAATACTTGTAGGAATGTTAATAATTCAGAAGCCTAAATTTTTATCAAAAAGTTTATCATTAGAAATTAGAATTATATACATTTACTAGTTTAATCAAACTAACCAAAATTTACCTACTTTTCCAGGAAAGAATTGCTTCTTTCCTAGTCAAATCTTTTCAGGTTATTATAACACAACATCCTTTAAAGAATATGTTTCCAATTGCAATAATTCACCATTTAATCTTTGTATCTTTTGTAATTCTTCATTTAATTCTCTTGTAGTAATTTAATTCTTTTGTAGCACTAGTAAGAATATTTAAAAAATGCTTAAAAGTGTAAAAAAGTTTCCTTATTCACATTAATTTTCATTGTGGTGGATCTTTAATTGATTGAAATACATTTCAAAAAACTTTTCAAAAATATGATAAGTACAAAACCAGTTTACAAAATTTATTTATATTTACCTATATTTTGTCTCTACCGCGTTTTAATTTTTTTAGTATTATCTTTTATGTAATTCATAGATATGATAACAACAAGTCATCCAGATCAAAACCCAGCATTCAATTAAGATACAAACTCCTTTTAGCCAATCAGTACATGTGACTGTGGTTCCAAAAGCCAGGTTATCAGCAATTAAAAAGCTCCAACTCTTGTAAAGTTTCCTTGATTGCTTTACCTTGAGACTCAGCAGTGCCATTTTTCACAACTACAAGGCCCATAAGTTAAGCTTTAGGAAGTCTTTTGGAATCATGTGGAATCTAGTACCAAACAGGGTTAACAAAGCTAGTTCCTCTAATATATAAGTGAAGCTCAAGCTTATTGCTTGAAGTAGCTAAAATCACTTTATGTGGATATATCAGGACCTTAAAAGCAAGTGATGCAGTAATCAAAGTACTTAGATGTATGATAACAAAAAAAGTGGCAAGATCACAAACATCTTTTTCTTCCAAAGCAGTTATCTTGAACTGAATACAGATTATGTGCCATATCTCAATTGCATAACTAACTTTGTGTCTGATGTATGGCAATGAAGGCTTAAAGACTAATTCCAGAAGTAGGAACATCTTCAAGAAACAACTGAAAGCTCAAAATACTCACTGCTCTTAGCTGTTTACCTTTAAATTAAACTCAAGCTTTTTAAATGCAGCCCCAATGACTAGTTCCATAGTCTGTGGCAACATACCAGATAAAGAAGTTTTTTATTCAGTTTTAGTTCAATCAATGAACATGTACCAGAGCAATGACCAGTATTAGAAGCTTTTGTATCAAAACAGATAGTTATGCTTCACCTGGTGCTGGTTCTGATCAAAATTTTGAAACACCCAACAACTGCCAGACTCCAAACCTTATGTAAAGACTGGGAAACAGTCTTCATGAGTTGTTAAACATTTCATCAGTTTACCATCCTTATGGACAGCTAATGACACAGTTGTTAACTAATTCTTATCATAGATTACCAAACCTGGTGGCTATGGTGAGTTCTGATTGATATTCAATGTACTCTCATTATATCCTAGGCTGGATATCACCTTATTAAGAACATAAGTTACATTTCTTAAGGTCATTATCCTGCTTTAAGCAGATGTTAGTCTGGGAGAAAGTACATTAACTTGGGTCTTTTTTGGTGCAGCTACTTTTTGCTGGAAATTTTCTTCTCTTCATCTATATCATCTGTTTCTTTTGCATCACTTGATGAAAAAACAGATGAGGAATAAGTTGGCTCAAACAGGTTTCTAAATCTTCATGCAATTTATTCTTACTTTTGCTTCCTACTGCTGCTTTTTTTTTTTTTCCACCTTGTCCAATACCTCAATAGAACCTGATTAACATTTCTGCCTCTGAGAGAGAAGAAATGTTCTATCATCTGATATAATTGAGAGTGCTTTGTCATCTGGTATCATTTTGAGTGCTTTGTTATTTGGTATCATCGTAAGTGCTTTGTTATCTGTTGATTGTTATCTGCTGCAAAACCACTGCCAACTACTTTGATTGCATTAGTATTTCAATAAACATATATTGTAATACAATGCTTAGGTATAAATAAATTAAATGCTAACTTTTACATATGAGCACACAATCAAACCAAAAACAATAATATTGTGCAATACCAAAGGGCCACCCCTAAATATTATGTGTGTGTTTATATATATATATATATATATATATATATATATATATATATATATATATATATATATATATATATATATATATATATATATGGGTCATTCCATATCAAATCACCTAATGGTCCCCAGGTACCACCTCAAATTTGCTTCAAATTTTGAAAACCCACAGTATTTATGAAAAAAATACAAACCTCAAAATTTCAGCTTGATTCACCGTTCAAAAGTTATAATTGAATCAATATAGACCGAAACCGGCAAAATTTAAGTATCTGGAGCTTACCGTAGATTTTTTTGATTTTTGACAGATTATAACTTTTTAAATAAAACAGATGATCACTTGAAAGTTTCTATGGTAATAGTTTATCACCCAAATTATCTATTTTCCAGGTGTTTTGGACTGGTTTTAAACAATTTTTGAGTTCTTGTACCTCAAAGTTGCTAATTAACTCAATATTAGACAAAGTTTTGAAAACTTTAATGCGCTACAGTTCAATACCAACAGACAAGCTGTGCCAATTTTTAGTCACTTTTGTGTACTTAGAGTAACCACTTGCAGAAAAATTTAAAATTATGTATTGAAATTTGTTTTAGCACTTGCAGCAGCCTGTTAAAATATCACTTTTTTCAAAAAATACAATAAATTACATTCACTTCGTAGGCATAGAAAGTAGTGTGGACAGTTAAAACAAATTATGAAACTTTTTAATGGCAAGGTTCCGTATATAGACAGTCACCAAAAAAAATTTAAAGACCTATACTCTATCTTATGACATGATTGTAGCCCTATGACTTAGGTGTATAATTTTGATTTTTCCCTGAATAAATACAATCAGTTTTCTGTAAAATAACGTTATCAGTGTCTTAAATTATTTGATATGATTTTTTGATATATATTTGTTTAATTTTATACATGTAATATAATTATAATGATATAATTTACTTCAAGAGTTTGTAGTAAAATCTAAATCTGCACAGTATTTTTTGGATTTTATTATTTTAGTTTTTATTACTGCAAGAACCAAAAACTAAAAAGTTTTGTGTACGCAGAAATAGTTATATGCATAAATAGTTTATTGGTTGCATTTTAGACAGTTTTAATCACATTTGTACTTGAGAGTTCATTTTTACTGATTTTATTACTGGAAAAATATAACAAGGTTATTATTAACCCTCAATTTTAATACTTTTAGATTAGTTAAAAATGTCAGAGAAATGTTGTGTGGGAAGAGTTTTAAATGAAGATTGTGATAAAATGTCATATTGTAGAATAGTAGGAAGAATAGTACTAAAAGATACTGATATTGAAGTTTTAATTCAAAGGATAGGATACACTTTTGAACCAAATGAGGAGATATGTTTTCATCATGAAAAAGCCTATATTTCTAGATATGAAGCACTTTAAAAATACTGTTGTGATCCATTTAAAGTCCACAAGAAAAAAATTATCAAGGGATTGTGTCAAGTCAACATATCAATAGCAAATCAGCTTAGGATCAAACCTGGTCAAAAAGTTTGTACTAACTGTTTGAATGAATTCAAACTTGAAAAATTTACAGAAGTTAGTCAAGATAAAGCTGCTGAAGAAGATTTTAGTTGTTCAGACCTTGATAAGACAGTTCTTAATAAGTGTGTCTTTATTGGAAACATCTCCACTCAAAAATGTAAGTAGGCGCGACAAATTAGGATATGGAAGACAAAAGGTTAAAAAAATTGCAACAAGTATGACAAACCTAGTAGCGTCAGCATTTAATATAGACCCAAAAGATATAGAATCGGAAAAAGAGCTAAAATGTATAAAATGTAATGATTTAGACAAACTGTTAGATGCAATAAAAACAAAATGAAAATAAATTTGAAGGAAGAAAAGGTTCAACTACTAACACTAACTCCTGATAGTTGGTCAATTGAAAAAACTTGCAAAACATTTTCAGTTTCAGAACATCTTGCTAAGAAAGCTCGAAAGTTGAAAAATGAAAAAGGAATACTTGCTAAACCTGAGGCTAAAATAGGACAGCCATTGGAAGATATTGTTAAACAAAAAGTTATTGAAATTTATGAATCTGAAGAGTTTACAAGACAATGTCCAGGAAAAAAAGACTTTGTTTCAGTGCGTATAAATAATGCAAAAATCATAAACAAAAACGCTTAATATTAGTTCGATTAAAAGAACTTTATCTTGAGTTTAAAAAGCTATACCCTACACACAAAGTTGGATTCAGCAAGTTCTGCGAACTAAGGCCGAAGTGGTGCATCACAGTTGATAGTAGAGGAAGTTACTCAGTTTGCGTATGTTCTTATCATCAAAATGTTAAATTGATGTGAGCTGCTTTACCTAAGGGCCATTTAACATATTACAAAGATTTGATGAAAGTATGTGTTTGTAATATAGATAGTCGAAGCTGCATGTTTCATCTATGTTCTAACTGCCCCGTTAAAGTAAATTTGAAGACTTACTTGGAAAATGTGTTTGAAAATAATGATTTTGATTTTGACAATCAGATCACATACAAACAATGGGTGTCAACTGATTAAACTGCATTTGTCACAGTCCAAACAAGCATTATTGAGTTTATTGAAACTCTAAGTGAAACTTTGTATGACCTTTCTCATCACCACTTTATCAAAGAAGCACAATCCGCCTACTTATCAGAGGCAAAAAAAACATTAGATCAACACACTTGTCTTATTCTTATGGATTTTGCAGAGAACTATAGTTTTCTTGTGAAAGATGTTGTACAAGGGTTTTACTGGCAAGCCGATTAAGCTACCTTACATCCATTTGCTGTTTATTACAAAGATGAAAAAAATCAAATCAAATGCAAATGCTATTGTACAATATCTGACCATCTTCGCCATGACCAAACAACAGTTCATTGTTTTCTCACAAAGTTACTACCAATGATCAAAATCAAACTACCCACAATCAATAAAGTAAAATACTTCAGTGATGGTGCTGTATCACAGTATAAAAATTACAAATGTCTGTTAAACTTAATGTACCATCTTGAAGATCACAATATAAATGCTGAGCATCACTTCTTTGCTACATCCCATGGCAAAAGTCCATGTGATGGAATAGGAGGAACTATAATAAGAGAAGCAGCAAAAGCAAGTCTAAGCACCAAATGCAAACCAGATTCTTACACCAAATGAACTGTTTATATGGGCTGAAAAAAACATTAAAGGTGTTAACATATTTTACATTTCAAGTGATGATATCAATAACCATGAAACTTATTTTAACCTAAAGAAACGATATGAAGAGATGAGCACAATCCCAGGCACAAGAAGCTATCACAGTTTTGTTCCAGGTGGAGACAAATTATTTTTACGGAGAATCTCTACCAATACTTTTTTTGATACACATTTGCTGAATATTAACTTTGCAAAAAAAAAACCTTCAAACTTTCAACCTGGTAAATACATTGCATGTTTTTACGATGATGAATGATACATA